>NC_091561.1:38820978-38823478 GCF_042767895.1 Penaeus vannamei
ATTGAAAATGGCGTTGACAAAAAAAGTCGAAAAATAGCAATAATGATGATGATAAATATAAATCTATAAAAAGTAAAAACAAACAAAAAAACAAACGCATTGCCATTATACTCATAATAATAATAGTCATGGTGGCATAACAATCATCGAATTAATCATAATATTATAATGTAGTAAATCTGAGGATTGATAATAAGAGATAACCAACGATAACAATAACTTTTGCAGCCATATTGATAATAATCAAGATAAATTATTCACTTTTATCAATGCTATTACTGATGACAATAAACATTGTAATCAATATCAAAGTTGAAATGATAACCTTGATAATCATGATGATGATGGGGATGATAATGATGATAAGAAAGATGCTAATGATATTAATCATAGTAATGATACTGATAATGATACTAAGCATGATAATGATTTTGATAGTACTGAGAATGCTGACAGTAATGATAATGATGATAATGATAATAATAACAGTAAGATAATAATTATTACTAAGAATAACCGTGATAATAGTCGGCAAAAAGTAATGATATTAATGATAAAAATAATGATAATAATGATGATAATAATAATAACAATAATGCCTCCAATGACACACAAACAATTACGATATGTATAAATCACAAATTTGCACACTTGAACACCCACACCTTATCGTAAACCTATAAATCAATATAGATAATTTAACCGATAACCACATATACCAAACAGTTTTTGTATAATAATATAATCTTGATATATTTAAGGTGACTCGAGAATCAAGAACTGGGAAAATAATATCCAAGGAATCACTTCATATAATCTTTTGGAATGATTGAAGTAATAACAGTAGTAATAATGATGATAATCTTGATAACGTTTATAATATTGATAATGATGACAGTGATGATGGTGATGATGATAATGATAGAGATGATGATGATGATGATAATTATGATAATGAAAATGGAAATGATAACAATAACGAACGTAATAAAAATTATGACAATAATAATGACAATGATAGCGGTGACAATGATACTGACAATGATAACAATAATCCTAAAAATGATGATAATAACAATAATAACAACTGATGATAATTATAGCAATGCTAATGATAATGACAACAATGATAATGATAATAGTAATAGCAATGGTAATGATAATATTGATAACAATGATGACGATGATAAGAGTAATTATTACAATAATAATAGTAATGACAGTAATGATGGTAATAACAAACGTAATAATAATAAAGATGATGATCACAAAATAAGTACGAATATAATAATCATTGCAATAGAAATACACAAATATAAAGATAAGATGGAAATATGTATACATCACTTGACAAACCAATAAAGAAAAGACCCACAAAAAACAAACAAACAAACAAACAAATATAGAAAGCGTCTGTAGTTGAATTAATGAATCAATAAATGTATAACATACACAAATAAATAAATAAATAAATGAAGACCTTACAAAAAAGAGAGAAAGAGAGAGAGAGAGAGAGAGAGAGAGAGAGAGAGAGAGAGAGAGAGAGAGAGAGAGAGAGAGAGAGAGAGAGAGAGAGAGAGAGAGAAAGAAAGAAATACAACAATGAGCCAAAAGATATGAAAAGCCAATTCAGTCAAAACCTTCCGACATCTCAAACACACATCCGTAGCTGAATAAATAAATCAATAAATATATAAGACAAATAAATAAATAAACAAATAAAAACCCCAAAAGAAGGAGAAAGAAAGAAAGAAAGAAAAAAACAAACAAACATCAAACAACAATAAGCCAAAGATATGAAAAGCAAACACTGTCAAAACCCGCCCGACATTTCAGACACAGAAAGTGGCCGTAGTTAAAACAAATTACCATATAAAGCCTCGGGGGCATAAAACCCATCGTACCGCTATCATTCCATTATTCCTGCGCTCTCTCGGGGCTCTGTCGGGGCTCTCTCGGTATAATTCGGGAATACTCGGGGTCTCTCGGGGCTCTCTCGGGGTCTCTCGGGGCTCTCTCGGGCTCACTCGGACTCTCTCGGAATCCTTCGGGAATATTCGGGTTCTCTCGGACTCACTCGGGTATATTCGGGAACATTCGGGTTCTCTCGGGCTCACTCGGGTTTTCTCGGGATCATTCGGGAATATTCGGGAACATTCGGGTTCTCTCGGGTTTTCTCGGGATCATTCGGGAATATTCGGGAACATTCGGGTTCTCTCGGGCTCACTCGGGTTTTCTCGGGATCATTCGGGAATATTCGGGAATATTCGGGTTCTCTCGGACTCATTCGGGAATATTCGGGTTCTCTCGGGTTTTCTCGGGATCATTCGGGAATATTCGGGAACATTCGGGTTCTCTCGGGTTCACTCGGCGATTCGGGAATATTCGGGCTCTCTCGGCCTTACTCGGGGTCACTCGGGCACTCTTGGGGCTCACTAGAGTGTCTCTCGGGGTCTCTCGGGGTCTCTTGGGCTCACTCGGGCTCTCTTGGGGCTCACTA
>NC_091561.1:38845978-38860978 GCF_042767895.1 Penaeus vannamei
CCATTTTCATTATATATTGAGACAGCTAACATGAAATCAGATGTTTTTTTATATATAAATTAAAATTTACTTCGACGTCTGACAGGGTGATAGTTCAGAAATCCCTAAAAATATCCTGCTCTGCTTATTGTACTGACACTATTAAGGAAATAAGGATACAATAATTAAATAATTATGAATATAAACATTAAGGATACAATAATTGAATAATTATGGATATAAACATTAAGGATACAATAAGTAAATAATTATGGATATAAACATTAAAGATACAATAATTAAATAATAATGGATATAAACATTAAGGATACAATAATTAAATAATCATGGATATAAACATACAATAATGAAAGATATAACCAAGTATATTCCTTTTAATAAACACTACCAAACTGGACATCATCCCTGGATCAAAAATAAACACTAGAAATTGCCTTTTATGATAAATCAAGGTGCAAAGGATATAAGCACTTAGGGTTTGACAAATTCAATGATGTTTATGCATATATAAAGGAAGGTACACACGCTATGGTGACGTGTGTATGTAAATTGGTAACTTGTACCTCAGTTTACTTCTCGACTGTTGCCATTTGCCAGTTTGTATTTGTTTATATTTGTTTTTTTTTTGTTTGTTTGTGTTTTATCCTGTTTGACGGTTGACATTTGTTTTTGTTTTTTTATATTTACCATTGATTTTTTTGTGAATTCTTATGTTTGCTATTGGCCATTTTTTGTGAATTCTTATGTTTGTCATTAGCAATTTGTTTGTATTTCCTATTTCTCACTGTATTTTTTTGTATTTTCTTATATTTGTCATTAGACATTTTTGTAAAGTCATTTTTCTGCATTTTTTTATATTTACCATTAGCCAATTTATATTTGTGTTGTATCTTCTTATATTTATACATATTTGTATAAGTTTTATTTCTCTTATTCCCATCATTTATCATCTTATTGATATTTGTTTCTCTTTATTAAGCT
This sequence comes from Penaeus vannamei, assembly GCF_042767895.1. Taxonomy (NCBI): domain Eukaryota; kingdom Metazoa; phylum Arthropoda; class Malacostraca; order Decapoda; family Penaeidae; genus Penaeus; species Penaeus vannamei. The sequence goes on from NC_091561.1 coordinate 38,846,960, forward strand.
CTGCAAGTCATGTTCATTCCGATATCGTAATATCAATGTAAATAACTTTTCGAAACTCTGAAATGTTTTGTTTGTGTTCTTCCACTCAAAAGGACCCTGTTTCTCCTTCTTTCTTTCTCTTTCTCTCTGTCTGTCTGTCTGTCTTCCTCTCTCTCTCTCTCTCTCTGCCTCTCTCTCTCTATTTTTTTTCTCTCTCTGTCTCTGTCTCTCTCTCTCTCTCTCTCTCTCTCTCTCTCTCTCTCTCCCTCCCTTCTCTCTCTCTCTCTCTCTCTCTCTCTCTCTCTCTCTCTCTCTCTCTCTCTCTCTCTCTCTCTCTCTCTCTCTCTCTCTCTCTCTCTCTCTCTCTCTCTCTCTCTCTCTCTCTCTCTCTCTCTCTCTCTCTCTCTCTCTCTCTCTCTCTCTCTCTCTCTCTCTCTCTCTCTCTCTCTCTCTCTATATATATATATATATATATATATATATATATATATATATATATATATATATATATATATATATATATATATATATATATATATATATATATATATATATAAATACACACACACACACACACACACATACACACACACACACACACACACACACACACACACACACACCCACACACACACACACACCCACACACACACACACACACACATATATATATATATATATATATATATATATATTCATATATATATACATATATATATATATATATATATATATATATATATATATATATATATATATATGTATGAGTATATATATGTATGTGTATTTATATGTATGTGTGTGTGTATCTTCTTCACCATTCTTATTATCATCATTGTCATTATAGTTGCTTTTATTCTCATTTCTATAATCATTTATTTTCATCATTATCAATATTGTTATTACTTTAATCATTTTTATCATAGTCATTATCAATATTATTATTGTTATTGTTATAATGATAATAATAGTAATAATTGCAATGATTACAATAACAATTACAATTATTATCATTAATATTATCATCATTATCATTATGATCATGATCATCAACATCATCATTGTTATCACTATTATCATCATTCTTAGCATCATCATCGTAGTTATCATATTATCACTATTATCATTAGTTCCATCATTATCATCATTTTCATTATCCTCATAATTGATTTTGTCGTTGTCATTATCATTATGATTATGATTAGCAACATCAACATTTAGACCTTTGTCGTTAGTGTTTTTATCGTCTTTCTTATCATTATATATATATCAATACCGTTGATAATGCAGTCATTATCATCAGTAATGCAGTTTGTTATCATTATTACTATTATCACTAAAATCGTTATCTTCTAATTATCATTATCATCACTTTAATCATGTATCTTATCATCGTAATTATCATCATTATCAGCATGATAATTGCTACTATTAGCATAATATTATCAGCAAAAATACTGCCATTATTAACTGCAAAAGTATACAATATACGTTATGCATGTCATTGCACTCTACATCCACTGTATATAAGGATCAAAATTGTATAAAAGGAAAAGAGAAAATCAACTTACGAGCAGAGAAAAGATTTTATTTGAAATATCAGAGAGAACATTACATTAAGAGTTCACAAAATGAATATAAAGAAGAAAAAGGAAGGAGGAGAGAAAGAGAGAGAAAGATGGATAACTGGTTTGAAAGGTAGATACTTGAGGAAATGAGAGAGAAAGAGGGAGAAGGAGGAAAAGGGAGGAAGGGGGAGAGAGAAAGAGGGAGGAAGGGAGAGAGAAGAGGGAGGGAAAGAGGAAGGAAGATATAGATAGATAGATAGACAGAGAGATAAAATAGAGAGAGAGACAAGACAGACAGCGAGAAGAATGAAAGAGAGAAAACCAAAGACAGAAAAGAGAGAGAGGGAGAGAATGATCGGGAGACAGACAAAGACAAGAAAAAAGAGAAAGAGAGAGAAAACACTAACAAGGAGGTTACATATGTACAGGATATCACCTAGAACACACAAGGTCACCAAGAAATAATGATTTTTGATTATTCGTAAACATCTTGAGCAAACAGAGAATTCTAGATGCATAAATTACACCTAACACTTGTCTCGAAGCTACACCCAGACGTTTGTAAAAGCCCTGTATATATCAAGGTTTGAAATAGACATTCGGTTTTGTATATGTATGTATGTGGGTATATATATTACAGTGAGGAAGGGGTAAGAATGTTTGGCGTATGTACAGAATGTTATCAAAGCACTGAAACCGATATATATATCTTTATATATATTCATTCATCTTCATAGGGATTAGATATAGATAGAAGTATAGAACAAAAAAAACGGGAAACGAAAGATCAAAATGAACATAACTTCTCTTTTCTCTATATACACTTTGTATTTCTTTCTATCAAATACATTCTTCTGTTCTCCTTTCTTCTATAAATACAAAGAAAAAAAAAATCTTATCCCAATAAGCTCTATTCTCTCTCTCTCTCTCTCTCCTCAGCATCCAAAACCCCCGATAACTTACCTTTACCATCTCTTTAAAGTCTACGGACGCTCCACGCCCCTTTTCAATAACTCCGACTGACTCAGATATTAATTGTCATAAATGATGATAAAAGACCGAGAAGGGCAAGACAGCGCCCGGGTAGACTCGGGAGATCAATGTTTTAGGATGTCATAAGACGCTGAGGTGAGAGAGAGGGGGAGAGAGAGAGAGAGAGAGAGAGAGAGAGAGAGAGTGAGAGAGAGAGAGAGAGAGAGAGAGAGAGAGAGAGAGAGAGAGAGAGAGAGACAGAAAGAGGGAGGGAGGGGGGGAGGGAGAGAAGGAAGGTTTGGGGAGGGAGAGAGAGAAAAAGAAAGAAAAAGAGAGAGAGAGAGAGAGAGAGGAGAGAGAGAGAGAGAGAGAGAGAGAGAGAGAGAGAGAGAGAGAGAGAGAGAGGGAGGGGGAAGTGAGGGAGGGAGGGAGAGAAGGAGAGAGGGATGGAGGAGAGAGGGAGAGAAGGAAGGTTTGAGGAGGGAGAGAGAAAAAGAAAGAGAGAGAGAGAAAGAGAGAGAGAGAGAGAGAGAGAGAGAGAGAGAGAGAGAGAGAGAGAGAGAGAGAGAGAGAGAGAGAGAGAGAGAGAGAGGGAAAGAGAGAACGAGAGAGAGAGAGAGGAGAGAGAGAGAGGGCGGAGATAGATAGATAGATAGATAGATAGATAGATAGATAGATAGATAGAGAGAGAGAGAGAGAGAGAGAGAGAGAGAGAGAGAGAGAGAGAGAGAGAGAGAAAATGATAGTTAGACGGGTAGAATGGTATCTATCTACCAATCTATCTATTTTTCTTGGGTGTAAATGAGCCCCAGGAAGAAGAAAAGAAACGATAAAAACAACAAACACAAGGAAGAGAGAAGAAAAATCCTTTCATAGTGCAGACACGAGAACCATTATCACCATATATACAAAAGCATAAGGATTTGTTATCGCTATCATTATCGTTATTATCAGGGGGAAGAAGAGGTAAAGATGAGAATGTCATTTCCTGGACGTCAAACAACATGTGCTTTGATTTTGATTATCATCTTTTTTTTTTGTAATCTTTTTCTTTTTCTTTTCAAAATAGTCATTGAAGCTAAAGGTCACACTAAGTAGAAAGAACTATTTCTACAGAGCCAGCTATGGGGAACGGTAACTATCATCCGTCCCGCCGACTCTGATGCAAAATAAATGTCAGTTTTGGGACCATAACTTTTGTAAGCAGGGATAGATTCGATTCATATTTAGTATCAATAAATGCCACGATATGATACAGGTCGAGTATAATTTTGGTCGCAATATGTCTATTTTTGATAGAGTTATGACCCCTTTTATCGATTTCTTTTTTTGCCCCAAAGTCTGCGGAACGGAGTATAGTCGGTGTAGGCAAAAGTTGGTCATTATAGATGTAAAAGAGGGAGTTGTTACATTCTAAATGATTTTTTGGGTAAATGTACAGTCGTGAAAAGGCAAATATTGCTCTTTTTTATATATGTATATAAGGATAGGCCAGTTATAACATGTTATATAGACTTTCATATACGGGGGAGAGGGGTCCATCTCATACACTTATGTATCCATATCCTGTTTACCAAATGTTGAAATCCACCGTTCGTTTTACATGAACCACCACATGCGAAATCTGAAAGGAAACCCAGAGGTCATTCATACAAGTGGGATCCGTCGTTACAGCTGCCGAAGGAGTGCCAGGGTCGCGGCCACCAAGGAGAGGGCCACGAGAGCAGGTGCCAGGAAGGGTGGCCCGCAGCCGGTGCTTGAAAGGTCGGGTTGTTTTCCGTAGGTCGGTTGTCGGTCGCGTCGGGAGGTTCCTGGATCTGGGGGGAGGGAAGGGGAGGGGGGGGTTGTTAGTTGCGGTGGATTCAGTGTGAGAGTTGATATGAAAGGACAAGCGAGATGTGTAAAAGTGGATACATACGTGTGAGTACATTTTTCTATCTTTGTCTGTTTGTCTTCATATCTGACTATCTCTCTCTTTCTCTATCTATATATCTTTCTGTCTGTCTGTCTGTCTGTCTCTCTCTCTCTCTCTCTCTCTCTCTCTCTCTCTGCACCCGTCTGTCTGCCTGTCTATCTCTCTGTCTTTGTTTCTCTCTCCTTTTCTGTGTTTCTCTTTTTCTGTCTGACTGTCTGTTCCTCTGTCTGTATTTCTATTTCTCTGTCTCTCTGTCTGTCTGTCTCTCTCTCTCTCTCTCTCTCTCTCTCTCTCTCTCTCTCTCTCTCTCTCTCTCTCTCTCTCTCTCTCTCTCTCTCTCTCTCTCTCTCTCTCTGCCTCTGTATGTCTCACTCTCTGTCTGTCTGTCTGTCTGTCTGTCTCTCTCTCTCTCTCTCTCTCTATTTCTTTGCCTGTCCGTCTGTATCTCTCTCTCTGCCCGTGTCTCTCTCTATTTCTGTCTGTCTGTCTGTCTCTCTCTCTTTCTCTATCTTACACACACACACTCTCTCTTTCTGTGTATGTGTGTGCATGCGTGTGACTTACGAACACACGCACACACACACACACACACACACACACACACACACACACACACACACACACACACACACACACACACACCACATATATGTACATATATATGTGCGTATATATGTATGTATGTATGCATATATATATATAACCCACTGGCCATGCACGGAGCCCGTCCCCATATCTTTAATCGCAACACCAGCTTGAACTTACACGGGTCGTATGTCTTGCCGAGGTGGTCGATAAGGTCGTTTATCCCCTTCGGATGTAAGTACTTGTCGAACTTCTTGCGGTCTGTGGGTGATATTTGAGGATTTGTTCAGTGGGATTTCACTTTCTTTCGCTTTTTATCGTTATTTTATTCGTTAAAAGATGAGAGACATGATGTTGGTAGATGGCATGATATAAGATGAAATCAGTGTGTTAGTTATGACACTATGACTACACTGATCTTATGGTGAAAATGGTATTGATAATAATAATGATATTGATTCTGGAAAATGTTGTCGATAATGATATTATGATAATGAAATGATACTGATAAGGATAATGATATTGATTCTGGAAAATGTTGTCGATAGTGATATTGAGTATGATTATGATATCAAGACATATCTGGGGGAAAATGGAGCATGAAATCCCTTATGATTTTATTAGTCAAACCAATAATATTAAGCTATCAAAAAAAAAAAAAAAAATATATATATATATATAATAATAATAAAAAAAATAAAATAAAATAAATAAATAAATTAATTAATAAAAAAACGATTTTATCCTGGCTCATCACGTGATAGATAAAGACAAGCTATGATATCAAAACTACTGATATTATCATCAACACCTATCATCTGAATATTAAGATACGTCCACGATATCAAGAATACTGACATTACTATCAAAACCTGACATCCGATAGTTAATGTTACTTCATGACATCATTCTCCTCATGTCATTTCAATCATCTTAGAGAGGCCAAATTTAGCGACCAATGAAGTCTTATTGTCTGTCATTCTGAGTCAAGAAAGGATATAAAAAATATACGAAAAAAAAAACTAAATGAAATAAAATGAACGAAAAAAAGAAAAAACTGAATTGAATAAAATTAAATAGAATGAAATAGAATGAAATAAATTGAATAAAATGAATAAAATGTAATAGAATGAAATAAATGAAATAAATTGAAATAAAATGAATAAAATGTAATAGAATGAAAGAAATGAAATAAAATGAATAAAATGAATAAAATGAAGAATATGAATAAAATGAATAACATGAAATAAAATGAAATTAAATTAAATAAAATGAAATAAATAAATAAAATTAATAAAATGAAATAAAAGGAAATGAAATTAAATAAATTGAAATAAAAGGAAATAAAATGAAATAAAATGAAAGAAAATGAAAGAAAATGAAATAACATGAAATAAAACCATGGCAACTCTGGGAGAAAAAAAATAAACGTTCATACTAACTCGACTAAATTCTGAAAAAAATGGAAAAAAAATTACAGTCTAAATGTCAGTGATGATTCGGTACATTATGCGTTGTATTTTGTTGTAGCGTGTTGTATCAAAGCGCTTATGTTGTAGTTGGATTTTTTTTCTGGATAGATTCCGTGCGTTGTATGATGTATTGGTCATGATTATAATTTTTTTTTATCCTTTTTATAATCATTCTATCTATTATTATCATTATCACTATTCTCATCATCATGATTACTATTACCATTATTATCATCTTTTTATCCTTACTATGATTATTACTACTATTTTTGGGAAGGAGTGGGTCGTAGAATATTTTTTTCAATTTTATTTTCTTCTTTTCTTCTATTCTTCTATTCTCTTTCTGTTTTTTTCTTCTTCTTGTTTGGAGCGATCGTGTTTTTTTTATTTTTATTTTTTTTTATCTTAGTTCAATAACTGAATCGTTGTTCGAAGATAATGTTTTTTTCTCTATTCTATATGTCAGTGTATTTCGGGATGTGTTTGTTTCTTTGTTTGTCATGTTTGATTGAAACAATGTCATGATAATGGTAATAAGGATAATGATAATAATAAGAATGATAATAATAATTATAATAAAAACAAGAATGATAACAAGAATGATAACAATAATGATAATAATGATACTAATAATAACAGTGATGATAATAATATTGATAATGATAAATGAAAATAATAATAAAGATAATAATGATAATAATAGTAAGGCAATAGGGTCATTGATGCAATAAAAATATTCCCATGAAGAATTACACTAAAATCGCTATTTTCTCAAGTACACTGGCCCCGTCCGTGTTTCCCTATGATGCAATGCTAATGAATCCTTAAAAAAAAATGATAATCCGAATCAAAAAACAAAAATTAAAAGCATCTATGTTAGGCAAAGACACACCTCTGGTAAAAAAATAATAAAAAAAATTTTTTTTGAGTTATCCTGCTAACCAAAGCACAGACAAACTAACCAACGCTGGCAAAAATACAATTAGTGAAGATAATAATGAGAATTGTAACAATTATAGGGATGATGCTGATACTTACAATAATAATGATGATAATGCTGATGATAACAAAGATGATAGTAATGATAATGATGATAATAATAGCAATAATGTTAATGATACTAATAATGATGAAAATAATGATGATGATAATAGCAATAATGTTAATGATACTAATAATGATGAAAATAATGATGATAATGCTGATGATAACAAAGATGACAGTAATGATAATGATGATAATAATAGCAATAAGGTTAATGATACTAATAATGATGAAAATAATGGTGATAATAATAGCAATAATGTTAATGATACAAATAATGATGAAAATAATGATGATAATAATAGCAATAATGTTAATGATAATAATAATAATGAAAATAATGATGATAATAATAGCAATAATGTTAATGATAATAAGAATGATGAAAATAATGATGATAATAGCAATAATGTTGATAATAAGAATGATGAAAATAATGATGATAATAATAACAATAATAATGATAATAATAATGGTGAAAATGATGATAACAATATCAATAATAAGGAAGTTAGAGATAACAACAACCACAATAATGAAATAGAAAACAACATACCTTTATCTCGGTGGTGGGCGGAGTTCGAAGTGGGCGTGACCTCGCCTCTGACGTCATCGCCCTCGCCCTCACCTTTGACCTCGATCTCCTTCTCGGTCAAGACGTTCGTGCGGGACTTCGGGGGTTCAATCTCTGCGGGGGGGGGGGGGGGGAGGTTGGGGTTGAAAGTTGAAGGTTGGGGTTGAAGGTTGATGGGCGGGGTTGAAGGTTGATGGGCGGGGTTTTTGGGTTGATGGGCGGGGTTAATGGAAAAAAAACATCCCTCATTAATCATTTTAAATATCAATATTGTTTTTATTCACTATATATTTTTTTGCATTTCCTTCGACACTTCCCCAACATCCCCTTCTTGATCTTCATTTTTTTAATTACATCATCATCATCTTTTTTTCCCTTTTCCCTCCTAATCTTACTATTTTTTTATTTCATCATCATTTCCCCCCTTTTCCCTCCTAATCATCATTTCTTTTTCTATCTCATCACCATCATCATCTTTTTTTTTCCCCCTTTCCCCTTTTCCCCTCCTTACCGTACACCTTGATGGCCCCGTCAGTTTCCCCGAGGGAGTTCTTGGCCACGCACTTGAAAGTCCCGAAGTCCTGTGGCTGAACCTGGCGAATCCGGAGCTTCATGTACACTTTGTAGGTGGTCTCAGCCACGATGGGTTCGTAGCGGTCGCCTGGTGGATGGGGGGGGGGGAAGGTGGAGGGGGAAGGTGGGGGGAAGGTGGGGGAAGGGAAGGGGAAGGTGGGAAGATGGGGGGAGGGGGAAGTAAGGGGGAGATGGGGGAAGGGGAGGGAGGTAGGGGAGGTGGGGGGAAGGGAGAAGGGAAAAGGTGGGGGAAGGTAGGGGGGAAGATGGGTGGGGGAGGTGGGGGGAGGTGGAGGGAAGGTGGGGGAGGGGAGGTGGGTGAGGGGAAGGTGGGGGATGGGGGAGGGGAGGGGTGAAGGAAGAGGGAGGGGGAGGGAGGGGGGGATGGTCGGAGGCGGGAAGGTGGGAGGGGCAGGGAAGGGGAGGGAAAGAAGGGAGGGGAGATGGATGGGAAAGGGGTGAAGAAGGTGGTGGGAGGAGGGGATGGGGTGAGAGAAAGGGAAGAGAGGGGGGAAAGAAGGAGAGGTGGTGGGAGGGGGAAGTGGGTGGGGGAGGAGTGGGGGAAGAAGGGGAGGGAGGTGGTGGGGGCGAGTGGAAAAGAAGGGAGAAGGGAGGGATGGGTTGAGAAAAAGAGGGAAAAGTAGTAGGATAAGGAAGGGAAGGGGAGGGGTTGTGGTGGAGTAAAAATGGGGGGTGAAATTGGTTGGGTTTGGGATGGGTTGAGTGAAGGGGGGAGGGGATGGGGGGATGATAGGGGTTGGGTTGGGGAGGGATGAAGGAAGTTAAAGGGTATATTACAAATATATGTATATATATTGTACCAACACTTTTACATTTCCTTATAATTTTTTTCTTTCAATTCTCTTTAAACTTATATTTATATTTTCACTCTCTTTTCTAAATAATAGATGGTTATGAAGCGAAAGTCATGATACATTTTCTTTATTTACGAAGATACATAAAATTAATTACTTATGCTGAACATGTTACACACAAAGGAAAAAGAAGAGAAAATAAGTACATTTAATCACACATACACACACACACACACGCACGCACGCACGCACACACTTGTAGACACCGGCAAACTATATGACACACACACATAAACCCAGTCTTAAACACAGTACATTCACATACTTTGTCTGTCTACTTCTCTTTTCTCTCTCTTTGTTTGTCTTTCTCCATCTCTCTCTCTCTCTCTCTCTCTCACTCTCTTTCTCTCTCTCTCTCTCTCTCTCTCCCTCTCTCTCTCTCTCTCTCTCTCTCTCTCTCTCTCTCTCTCTCTCTCTCTCTCTCTCTCTCTCTCTCTCTCTCTCTCTTTCTCTCTCTCTCTCTCTCTCTCTCTCTCTCTCTCTCTCTCTCTCTCTTTCTCTCTCTCTCTCTCTCTCTCTCTCTCTCTCTCTCTCTCTTTCTTTCTCTCTTTCTCTCTCTCTTACTCTCTCACTTTGAAAATCCCCTCTTAAACTCAAGAATAACAACACTGCTCTGAACGTGGCAGAGAGAGAGAGAGAGAGAGAGAGAGAGAAGAGAGAAAGAGAGAAGAGAAGAAGAAGAAGAGAGAGAAGAAGAGAAGAGAGAGAGAAGAAGAGAAGAAGAAGAGAGAAGAAGAGAAGAAGAAGAGAAAGGAAAAGAGAGACAGAAAGAGAGAAGAGAGAAGAGAAGGAGAGGAGAAGAGAGAGAGAGAGAGAGAGAAGGAAGAGAGAGAGAGAGAAGAGAGAGAGAGAGAGAGAGAGAGAGAGAGAGAGAGAGAGAGAGAGAGAGAGAGAGAGAGAGAGAGAGAGAGAGAGAGAGAGAGAGAGAGAGAGAGAGAGAGAGAAATAGAGAGAGAGAGAAAGAAAGAAATAGAGAGAAAGAGAGAGAGAGAGAAAGAGAAGGAGAGAAGAGAGAGAGAGAGAAAGAGAGAGAGAGAGAGAGAGAGAGAGAGAGAGAGAGAGAGAGAGAGAGAGAGAGAGAGAGAGAGAGAGAGAGAGAGAGAGAGAGAGAGAGAGAGAGAGAGAAATAGAAAAAAAGAGAAAGAGAAAGAAAAAGAGAAAGAAAAAAAAAGAGAAATAAAAATAAAAATATAAATAAAAAGACAAACAAAGAACAAGAGAAACAGAAACAGAAACAGACAGACAGACAGACAGACAGACAGACAGACACAGAGGCAATACACCCCTCCACCAACACCTCAATGACCACGAACGAACCGAGAACACTATACTCGTCGCTCTCTCTGCCTCATTATAATGGTAATGACCACCAGGTGTCGCCAGCGCTAACGGATGGGTGTCAGACTAAAGGAAATATTGTCTCGGGTGCTGTTAAATGCTGCTGTTAAGGACACTATGGGGGGAGGGGGAGGGGAAAGGGTGTTCTATGGGTGTGGTGTTTTGTGGATGGTGGAAATGTGGGGATGGGTGGGTGGGTGGGTGGGTGGGTGGGTGGGTGGATGGGTGGGTGGGTGGGTGGATGGATGGGTGGGTGGGTGGGTGTGTGTGTGTGTGTATGGGGGATTAATATGCGCGTTCATACATACTCGTAGATTGTCACACGTACAAGCACGTATAAACACATAGACACGTATAAACGCACATAAACAAACGCACACACACACAAAAGTGACACAGAAAAAAAATGACAGACGCACACAAAAAAAAATGACAGAAAAACATACAAACAAACACACACTTACACAAAAACACAGACACACACACGCACACACACAAAGTCCCCACAACACACAAACGCAAAAGCAAAACCAATACGAACAACAAAAACTAAAGCAACAACAATAACAACAACAACAACAACAAAAACACCAACTCACCCCACAACACACAAACACAAAAACAAAACCAATACGCACACCAAAAACAAAAACAATAACAAAACAACAACAAAAACAACAACAACAACAACAACAACTCACCCGTCACGATCATGTCTCCCTTCGTATTAGTCCAATAATTAATACTTTTTGGATAAGCTTCTGTGTGGCACTCGATGGTTAACTCCTGGCCGATGTAGGCACCCTCCAGCTGTTGTGGCACCCATGCCATTGGGGGAACTGTGGCGGAAAGGGAGGAGGAAGAGGAGGAGGAGGAGGTGGAGGAGGTGGAGGAAAGAGAAGAGGAAGGGGAGAAGGAGGAGGAGGAAGGGGAGAAGGAGTAGGGGTGAGAGGAGGAGAAGGGGGAGGGGGAGGGGGAAGGAGGAGGAGGCGAAGGCGGAGGAGGCGGAGGAGGTGGAGGAGGAGAGAGGACGAGGAGGAGGAAGGAGGGGAGGAGGTAGAGGTGGAAGGAAGAATCAGAGAAGGAAAAGGAAGAGTAAAAGGTTTTGATGAAGGAGGAAGAGAAGGAAGGAGAAGAAGAAACACAAGAGAAAGAGGAGAAGGAGAAGACAGACAGAGAAAGAGAAATAGAGAAAGATAATAAGCGAGAAAAAAAGAAAATCAATTAAACACCATACACTATACATCTCATATACTTTATTCATTCATATTCTCATATCCCTCCCACCCCCCCCTTCTCAAATGACACCATTACCCCCCCACCCTCCCCCATCCCCCAACCCCAATCATCATAATTTCATATACGATCACACGCAATTCCCACCAAAAGATCAAATGATACACTTAAGTGATTTTATTACTAATGACCTTTTACTTCCCGTTTTTTGTTATTACTTTTTTGAGGGGGGGCTCTTCAATTTTTTAAAAAGAGTGGAACGTGACCTTTATTTGTGATCGGGATAGTATCATACGAAAGGAAGTGTCTTGCGGATGAAAGAAAAGAAAAACTTTCATCATACGAGAGAATTTTGTAAATATGTTTTTGGTTTTTTGTTATTTTGTTTTTTATTTGTTGATTTTTGTTTGTAAATGCATTTTGTTTCATATATCTATTGTTTTTATTCATTTTCATATTTGTGTGTGTGTGTTTGTGTGTGTGTGTGTGTGTGTGTGTTTGTTCGTGTCATATATGTATTATGCATTATCATGTATGTCCCGTTAGTGTTTTTTTACTGCCGTGCACACTACTTAATTTGACCACTTATCCCTCCCTCATCACCCCCTCCCTCCCGCTCTATACCTTTATGCCCCTCCCTCCCCAGCGCCACACCTTTCCTCCCTCCCCTCCCACCCACCACACCCTCACATCCCCTCCCATCCCTTCCCATCCACTACCCCTCCCTTCTCCTCCAACCCTCTCAACCTTCCCTCCCACCCACCCTCTCTCCCCACCTTCCCACTTCCACCCCTCTCTTCCCCTCCATTCACCCTCACACCTTCCCACCCTCAACCCCTCACACCCCCACCTTCCAACCCACACCCTCCCTCCTCACCTTCCCACCCCCTCCACCCCACCCAAACCCTCACCTCCCTCCCCATCCCTCCCACCCCATCCCACCCCCCACCACTCTCTCTCCCCCACTCCCACCCCCACCCCAAACTCACACTGGACTCTCAGGTGCGTCCTCTTGCTGATCGACGGCGGGATCTCTCTCTTTCTCACTCCCATCCCCCCTCTCCTCCCTCCCCCTTCCCCCTCCCCCACCCATCCACCTCCCTACCCCCCCCCCCCCCCAAAAAAAAAAAAAACACTCACACTGGACTCTCAGGTGCGTCCTCTTGCTGATCGACGCCAGGATCTCTCTCTCTCACTCCCATCCACCCCTTCACCTTCCTACTCCCCCTCCCACCCACACCCAACATTTTCTCTCACACCCCAACCCTCCCCTCCCTCCCCATCCCTCCCACCCTCCCCCCACCCCCTTCACCCCTCCCCCTCCCTTCCCCTCCCCCCCCCCTTCACCCTCTCCCCCTCCCCCTCCCTTCCACCCTTCCTAACCCACTCCCCAAAACTCACACTGCACTCTCAGATGCGTCCTCTTGCTGATGGACGGCAGGATCTCTCTCTCTCACTCCCATCCCTCCCCCCACCCTCTCTCCCACCCTCTCCCCCTCCCCACCCCAACCTTCCCCTCCCTCCCCATCCCCCTCCCCACCCCAACCTTCCCCTCCCTCCCATCCCTCCTACCCTCATCCACTCCCTCCCCTCCCCCTCATCCCACCCCCTCCCCTCCCCCCTTCCCCTCCCTCCCCATCCCTCCAACCCTCACCCCTCTCCCCACCCCACCAAACTCACACTGGACTCTCAGGTGCGTCCCTCTTGCTGATCGACGGCCAGGATCTCTCTCTCTCACTTCCATCACCCCCACCTTCCCTATTTCTCCCTCTCTCTCTCCTCCCCATCCACACCCTCTCACCTCTCTCTCCCACCCCAACCCTCCCTCCCTCCCCATCCCTCCTACCCTCATCCACTCCCCCTCACCCTCCCCTCCCTTCCCACCCCT
>NC_091561.1:38870978-38880978 GCF_042767895.1 Penaeus vannamei
GGAGGAGAAGGAGAGGGGGAGAAGGGGAGGGAGGAGAATGAGAGGGAGAGGTTTAGAGAATGAGAGGAGAGGAGAGGGGGGGAGAGGGAGAAGAGAAAAGGAGGGAGAGGGAGGGAGAGGGAGAGGAGAGAAGGAGGGTGGGAGGAGGAGGGGGAGAATGAGAGGAGAGGGAGAGGGGAGGGAGAGGGGGAGGAGAAGGGGAGGAGAGGGAGAGAGGGAGAGGGAGGAGATGAAGGAGAGGAGAGAGGAAAAGGAGAGGGAAAGGGAGGGAAGAAGGAGTGGAGAGGGAGGGGAGGGGAGAGGGAGAAGGAGAGGGAGAGAGGGAGGGAGATGGGGAGAAGGACGGTGAGTGAGGGTTGAAAGGGAGGGAGAGTGTGGGAGAGGGAGAGGGGAGGAGATGGAGGAGAAGGAGAGTGAGAGGGAAGGAGAGGAGAGGGAGGGAGGGAGGGAGAGGGAGGGAGAGGGAGGAGATGAAGGAGAAGGAGAGTGAGAGGGAAAAGGAGAGGGAAAGGGAGGGAAGAAGGAGTGGGAGAGGGAGGGGAAGAGGGAGAGGGAGAAGGAGAGGGAAGGGAGGGAGATGGAGGAGAAGGACGGTGAGAGTGAGAAGGAAAGGGAGGGGAGAGGGGGAGAGGGAGAAGGAGAGGGAGAGGGAGGGAGATGGAGGAGAAGGAGAGTGAGAGGGAAAGGAGAGGGAGAGGGAGGAGAAGGAGAGGGAGAGGGAGGGGGAAGGGAGAGGGAGAAGGAAACAGGAAGAAAGCGGTGAGGGAATAAGAGGAGTTAGAGAATTAAGGGAGAGTGAGATGGAGAAGGAGATGGAGAGATCCCTCTTCCCTTCCTCCCTCCCAATCCCTCCCCATCCTTCTTCCCCACTCCCCCTCCCCTTCTCCTTGCCCCCCTCCTCTTCCCCACTACAATCCCCCCTCACCCCCCTTCCCCCATCCCTCTTCCTCCCTCCCCATCCTCTTCCCCCTCCCCCCACCTTCCCCTTCCTCCCCATACCTCTCCCCACTCCCCTTTTCCTTCCCTCTTCCCCTACAATCCCCTCCCCATCCCTCTTCCCCTACAATCCCTTCCCCTTCTCTTTCCCGTCCCCATCCTCCTACCCCACTCCCCATCCTTCTCCCCATCCTCCTACCCTCCTCCCCTCCTCCCCATCCCTCTTCCCTCTTCTTAAAGTAACAATCTTGGGACACTGTCTTCTGCTTGATAAATCCCAGCAATATAGATGTTTGACGAAGAGGGAGAGAAGTAGGAGGAGAGAAGTAGGAGGAGAGAAGTAGGAGAGAAATGTTGGAAAACTAATGATTATGACTTATATTGAATGCATCAGATTCCGGTATGCAAATGAGGTGACCAGGGATGCAGCGGTCGGGGGGGGGGGAAATAAGATCTTGTTAGAAAGGGAGGGAAGGGAAGGGAGAAGGGGAAGGGAGGGGGGAGGGGGGGATGGGGGATGGGAGGGGGAAAGGGAAGGGGAGAGGGAGAGGAGAGGGTGGGGAGAGGGAGGGAGGGAGGGAGGGAGGGAGGGAGGGAGGAAGGGAGAGGGAAGGGAGGGTGGGGTAGAGGGAGGGAGGGAGGGAGGGAGGGAGGGAGGGAAAGGGAGGGAAGGGAGGAAGGGAGGGAAGGAAGGGAAGGGGGGAAAGGGAGAGAGATAAAGGGGAGGGGGAGGAGGGAGAGAAGGGAATGGAAGGAGAGAAAGGGAGGGAGGGGTGGGGGAGGGAAGGGAAAGGGAAGGGGAAAGAGAGGAGAGAAGGGAAGAGGGAGGGAGGGAGGGGTGGGAGGAGGAGAGGGAGGGAAGGGAAAGGGAGATATAGAGGGAGGGATGGGGGAAGAGAGGGAGAGAGAGAGGGAGGGAAGGGAAAGGATGAGAAGGGAAAGAGGGAGAGAGCGAGGGAGGGAGGGAGGGAGGAAGGGAGGGAAGAACTGAAATGAGGGTAGTATGGAGGAAGGGAAGGGAGGGGAGGAGGGAGGCAGGGAATCAAACTTAACTTTAAATCCCACAAACTGATTTATTTATCCCTTGCTCTCTAACTTACCCCCATTATCACATTTATTCTCCTTTACTTTCTATCTTGTTTCTCCCATCACACCTTTATTCCTCCCCTTCCCTTCCCCTTCCTTCTAATTTTATTTACCATCTCTATTTATCCATTTTCTCTATTTCCGTTATTAACTTCTCTACCCATCCCTTCCCTCTACTTTTATTTCTTTATGATCTCTATTTATCCATTTTCTCTATTTCTCCTCATTCCTTCACCTTACTTTTATTTCTTTATCATCTCTATTTATCCATTTTCTCTATTTCGCCCATTTACTTGTTATTACAATATCACTTCTCTTTTCACTTTACTTTCCATCGTTATCACTATATCCGCTTTATTCCAACTCCTTTCCACCTTTCTAACTTAATTCTAACTTAAGTTCCTTCAATACTTTTAAACTTAAATCTAACCCATATTTTCAACCTTACTTTCTAGATCAATTAATTTTCCCTAAGACTTCTCTAAGTTCGTTGTAACTTAATCTTCTTTCCTATTTCCTTTCTTACCTATTCCTAACTTAATTTCACCCAAAGTTACTCTACTTTCACTTTACCTAAAATCCCTAAAGTTACTCTCCTTTCACTTTACCCTAAGTACCCAAAATTACTTTCGTTTCACTTTATCTTAAAATCCCTAAAGTTACTCCTATTTCATTTTACCTTAAATTCCTAAAGTTACTCTCGTTCCACTATACTTTAAATCCCTAAAGTTATTCTCGTTCACTCTACCTTAAATCCCCAAACCTCCTATCCTTTCACTCTACCAAAAATTCCTAAATTACCTTAATTTCATTTTACCTAAAATCCCTAAAGTTACCCTCATTTCACCTTACCTTAAATCCCTTAAATTATTCTCCTTTCACTTTCCCTTAAACCCCTAAACTTACCCTCCTTTCACTCTACCTTAAACCCCTAAACTTACTCTCCTTTCACTTTACCTTAAATCCCCAAAGCTACTCTCCTTTCACTTTCCCTTAAATCCTTAAACTTACCCTCCTTTCACTTTCCCTTAAATCCCTAAACTTACCCTCCTTTCACTCTACCTTAAACCCCTAAACTTACTCTCCTTTCACTTTACCTTAAACCCCTAAACTTACCCTCCTTCCACTCTACCTTAAACCCCTAAACTTACCCTCCTTTCACTTTACCTAAAATCCCTAAAACTTCAACTCTATCTTAAATCCCTAAACTTACCCTCCTTTCACTCTACCTTAAATCCCATAAATTACTCTCCTTTCACTCTACCTTAAATCCCTAAACTTACCCTCCTTTCACCTTACCATAAATCCCTAAGTTACCCTCATTTCACTTTACCTTAAATCCCATAAAATATTAAATATACCTCAAATCAAATGATTGAATTACCTCAAATCCCTTAAATTTAAATCTAAATCCCTTAAGTTCCCAAATCCTTAAATCTACCTTAAATCCCTTAAATGACTCCCCTTTCACTTTACCTTAAATCCCTTAAGTTCCTAAATCCTTAAATCTACCTTAGATCCCTAAAATTATTCTCTTTTCACTTTACCTTAAATCCCATAAAATATTAAATATACTTCAAATTAAATGATTGAATTACCTCAAATCCCTTAAATTACTCCCCTTTCACTTTACCTTAAATCCCATAAATTATTAAATATACCTCAAATTAAATTATTGAATTACCTCAAATCCATTAAATTTAAATCTAAATCCCTTAAGTTCCTAAATCCTTAAATCTACCTCAAATCCCTTAAATCACTCCCCTTTCACTTTACCTTAAATCCCTTAAGTTGCTCCCCTTTCACTCTACCTTAAATCCCTTAAGTTCCTAAATCCTTAAATCTACCTTAAATCCCTAAACTTACCCTGTTTTCACTTTACCTTAAATCCCTTAAGTTCCTAAATCCTTAAATCTACCTTAAATCCCTTAAATTACTCCCCTTTCACTTTACCTTAAACCCCTTAAATTACTCTCCTTTCACTTTACCTTAAATCCCATAAAATATTAAATATACCTCAAATTAAATGGTTGAATTACCTTAAATCCCTTAAATCGCTCCCCTTTCACTTTACCTTAAATCCCCTAAGTTCCTAAATCCTTAAATCCCTTAAATTACTCCCCTTTCACTTTACCTTAAATCCCTTAAGTTGCTCCACGGTGCAGGGAAGTAGAGCGTCACGTCCCACAGTCACCGTGATGTTTGGCACAGTCTCAATAAATTTAGGGAGAAAATCCTCGCCGAATGCTGTTAAGGGAGAGAAAAGGGAGAAAGGGAGTAAGATTATTGTCTTTAAGGGGGAGAATTTTTTTTATTTTTTTAGAACAAATAAAGAAAATAATTAATAGGGAGAAGGAGTAATATCATTGTCTAAGAGGGGGAAGAAGATGTATTTTATGATAAAAAAGAAACAAAAACAATAACAAATAAACAAAGAAACACATTAAACCGTTAAGGGGGAGAAAAGAGGGAGGAGTAAGATTATTGTCTTTAAGGGGGAGAAAGAATTGATTTTTTTAGAATAAATAAAGAAAAAAATCAAGGGGAGGAGTAATATTTTTGTCTCTAAGATGTATTTTTTTTATGACAAAATGAAACAAAAACAATAACAAATAAGCAAAGAAACAAAGAAACAAACAAAAGCTGTTAAGGAAGAGAAAAGGGGAAAGGGAGTAAGATTATTGTCTTTAAGGGGGAGAAAGATTGATTTTTTTTAGAACAAATAAAGAAAAGAATTAATAGGGAGAAGGAGTAATATTATTGTCTAAGAGGGGGAAGAAGATGTATTTTTATGACAAAAAAAGAAACAAAAACAATAACAAATAAACAAAGAAACACATTAAACCGTTAAGGGGAGAAAGGGAGAAAGGGAGTAAGATTATTGTCTTTAAGGGGGAGAAAGATTGATTTTTTTAGAATAAATAAAGAAAAAAATTAAGGGGAGAAGTAATATTTTTGTCTCTAAGATGTATTTTTTATGATAAAAAAGAAACAAAAACAATAACAAATAAACAAAGAAACAAAAATTATTTAAACCGTTGTGGGGGAGAAAAGAGGGAGAAGGGAGTAAGAATATTGTCTTTAAGGGGGAGAAAGATTGATTTTTTTAGAAGAAATAAATAAAGAAAAATGGGGAGGAGTAATATTTTTGTCTCTAAGATGTATTTTTTTATGACAAAATGAAACAAAAACAATAACAAATAAGCAAAGAAACGAAGAAACAAACAAAAACTGTTAAGTGAGAGAAAAGGGGAAAGGGAGTAAGATTATTGTCTTTAAGAGAGGGAAAAGATTGATTTTTTTTTATAACAAATAGAAAAGAAAGAAAAATAATAACAAAGAGACAAAGAAACAAACAAAAGCTGTTAAGGAAGAGAAAAGAGGGAGGAAGGGAGTAAGATTATTGTCTTTAAGGGGGAGAAAGATTGATTTTTTTATGACAAGTAGAAAAGAGAGAAAAATAATAGCAAATAAATAAAGAAATAGAGAAATTAAATCGTTAAGGGGGAGAAAAGGGAGAAAGGGAGTAAGATCATTGTCTTTAAGGGGGAGAAAAAGATAATATAATATATAGTAATATTTTTGTCTCTAAGATGTATTTTTTTATGACAAAATGAAACAAAAACAATAACAAATAAGCAAAGAAACGAAGAAACAAACAAAAGCTGTTAAGGAAGAGAAAAGGGAGAAAGGGAGTAAGAATATTGTCTTTAAGGGGGAGAAAGATTGATTTTTTTTATAACAAATAGAAAAGAAAGAAAAATAATAACAAAGAGACAAAGAAACAAACAAAAGCTGTTAAGAAATAGAGAAATTACTGTTAAGGACGAGAAAAGGGAGAAAGGGAGTAAGAATATTGTCTTTAAGGGGGAGAAAGATTGATTTTTTTTATAACAAATAGAAAAGAAAGAAAAATAATAACAAAGAAACGAAGGAACAAATAAAAGCTGTTAAGAAATAGAGAAATTACTGTTAAGGAAGAGAAAAGGGAGAAAGGGAGTAAGATTATTGTCTTTAAGGGGGAGAAAGATTGATATTTTTTATGACAAATAGAAAAGAAAGAAAAATAATAACAAGTGAATCAAGAAATAGAGAAATTAAACCGTTAAGGGGGAGAAAAGGGAGAAAGGGAGTAAGATTATTGTCTTTAAGGGGGAGAAAAGATTGATTTATTTTTTATGACAAATAGAAAAGAGAGAAAAATAATAACAAAGAAACGAAGGAACAAAAAAAAAAAAAGCTGTTAAGGGAGAGAAAAGGGAGAAAGGGAGTAAGATTATTGTCTTTAAGGGGGAGAAAGATTGATTTTTTTAATGACAAGTAGAAAAGAGAGAAAAATAATAACAAGTAAATCAAGAAATAGAGAAATTAAACCGTTAAGGGGGAGAAAAGGGAGAAAGGGAGTGAGATTATTGTCTTTAAAGGGGAGAAAAGATTGATTTTTTTATGACAAGTAGAAAAGAGAGAAAAATAATAACAAGTAAATCAAAAAATAGAGAAATTAAACCGTTAAGGGGGAGAAAAGGGAGAGAGGGGTGAGATTATTGTCTTTAAGGGGGAGAAAGATTGATTTTTTTTAATGACAAATAGAAAAGAGAGAAAAATAATAACAAAGAGACGAAGGAACAAACAAAAGCTGTAAAGGAAGAGAAAAGGGAGAAAGGGAGTAAGATTATTGTCTTTAAGGGGGAGAAAAATTGATTTTTTTTAATGACAAATAGAAAAGAAAGAAAAATAATAATGAATGAACAAAGAAAGAAACAAATGAAAGCTGTTAAGGGAGAGAAAAGGGAGAAAGGGAGTAAGATTATTGTCTTTTAAGGGGGAGAAAAATTGATTTTTTTTAATGACAAATAGAAAGGAAAGAAAAATAATAGCAAATAAATAAAGAAATAGAGAAATTAAACCGTTAAGGGAGAGAAAAGGGTGAAAGGGAGTAAGATTATTGTCTTTAAGGGGGAGAAAAAGATTGATTTTTTTAGAATAAATAAAGAAAAAAATTAAGGGGAGGAGTAATATTTTTGTCTCTAAGATGTATTTTTTATGATAAAAAAAGAAACAAAAACAATAACTAATAAAAAAATAAACAAAGAAACAAACAAAAGCTGTTAAGGGGGAGAAAAGGGAGAAAGAGAGTAAGATTATTGTCTAAAAGGGGGAGAAAAAGATTGATTTTTTAGAACAAATAAAGAAAAATAGAATTAAGGGGGAGGAGTAAGATTATTGTCTTAAAGGGGGGGGGGATATTGTTTTTTTTATGACAAATGAATAAATAAGAAAAAAAAAGCTGAAAAGGAGGAGAAAAGAGAGAAAAGATGTAAGATCATTGTCTAAAAGAGGAAAAAAGATTCATTTTCTAAAACAAGCAAACAAATAAACAAACAAAAGGTGGTAAGGGAGAGAAAAGGGGAAAATGAGTAAGGTTATTTTCTAAAAGAAGGAAAAAAATATCTTTAAAGAAAAAAAGAAAGAAATTAAGCTGATAAGGGAGAGAAAAGAGGGAAGAGAAATAAGATTATTTTCTAAAAGAGGGAGAAAGATATATTTTTTTAAAAAGCTGTTACGAAAGAGAAAGAAAAAAACGATTTTTTTTCTCAGAGACGAAAAAAAATTCTCTTAAGAATCAGCTTTAAGGGAGAGAAAAAGGGGAAATGAATAAATCTATTCTTTAAAGAAGAAAAAGATTTACTCTCTTCCTGAAAAAAAAATAATCTAAGGGAAAGAAAGAGAAAAAGAATAAGATCATTCTTTAAAAGAGAGAAAAATATTCTTTTTCAAAACAAACAAACAAAGTTAAAGGAGAGAAGGAAAGAAGGGGGGAAAAGCTTATCTCAAAAAAGCTATTAAGAAAGAGAATGAAAAAAGGGGACACAGTTCATCAAAAGAAATAGGAATATTCATTCTATCAAAAAGAAAAAGAAAAAAAATGAAAAAAAGATTAAAACAAGGAGAAAATATAATTGAGAAAAATAGTAATAATTATTCTATAAAAAAAATGGTGGTACGGGAGAGAAAGAAAAAAGGGAAATTTCTCTCTAAAGAGAGAGAGAGAGAGAGAGAGAGAGAGAGAGAGAGAGAGAGAGAGAGAGAGAGAGAGAGAGAGAGAGAGAGAGAGAGAGAGAGAGAGAAGCTGTAACTGCAGAGAAAGGGTGGAAAGATATAGATTCAATCTCTAAAAGATAAGAATATTTATTCTCTACAAGAGGCTGTTGGTGAGGGAAAAGATTTATAGAAAATGAATATAAGAGAAAATTTAATTCAAAATTGGAGACAAAATCTTCATTCAAGAGAAAGAAAAAAAGACCAATATTTATTCTCTTACAAATGGAAAAAAATCTCTTAAAAAACAACAACTGTTATCGGGGAAAACTGGATAAATATTATTTAAATGATGAAAAAAAAACATAATCATCATTTTCTATCTCTCTCGCTAATAATAATTATATAAAAAAAATCTTAAGGAAGAGAAAGGAAAATAAATTGTTCTGTCTTAAAAAGAGACTATAAATGGAAAAGGATAATAAAAAATATTCTAAAAATAAAGAAGCTGTCAAGGGAGAGAAAGAGAAAGAAAAAGAAAACAAAAAAGAAAAATCTCAAAAAAGAAAAAAAAATTCATGGAAGGAAATAGTGGAAAAAAGGCAAAGAGAATTATCCTCGAAATCTTAAAAAGAAAATCCCGATGAACTTGGGAAGAAAGCTGTAAAGAGAGAGAAAAAAAAGAAAAAAGAAAAGAAATTGACAGCACCGTTGAGTAATTTCTTTCTTATTATCATTGTTATTTCTTTATTATTATTATTATTATTATTATTATTATTATTATTATCATTATTATTATTATTATTATCATTATTATTGTTATTATTTCTGTTGTTCTATTTTCATCCTTACTATTGATGTTGTTAAGGCTTATCTTATACAGATTTTATTGAATGGCAAAACCGGGAAGAGCACAGAAATTGAGAGATAGAGAAAGAGAGAGTGAGAGAGAGAGAGAGAGTGAGAGAGAGAGAGAGAGAGAGAGAGAGAGAGAGAGAGAGAGAGTGAGAGAGAGAGAAAGAAAGAGAGAGAGAGAGAGAGAGAAAGCGAGAGAGAGAGAGAAAGAAAGAAACCAAGAAAAAAAGAGAGAAAGAAAGAAAGAAACCAAGAAAAAAAGAGAGAAAGAAAGAAAGAAAGAAAGAAAGAGAGACAGAGAGAGACAGAAGGACTGGAAGTGGAGGAGAGATAGACAAAGAGATAGAGAGAGAGAGGAAGAGAAAAAAACAGACAAACAGACAAACAGATAGAAATAGAAACATGCAGACACACAAACAGACAAAAATTCAGAGAGAGAGCGAGACAGAAAACACACACACACACACACACACGCGCGCACACAATGTAAATATTCATACACATATACATACATAAGCCCCGCCCTACACACGAAGATAGCTAGATTGCCTCCCGCCCTCGACAGAGAATGGTCAATAAATACGCTTTCTCTCTCATACTTTGAAGCCTCCCCCCCTCTCCTCTCCCCTCCCTCTCCCCCCCTCTCTCTCCGTCCCTCTCTCCCTGTCTACCCCCTATGTTCCTCTGTCCCCCTCTCTCTCTCTCTTTCTCTTTCTCTCTCCCTCTCCCTCCCCCTTATCTTTCCTTCTCCCTCCTCCCCCTCTTCCTTTCCCTCTCCCTTCTCTCCCTCTCCCTCTTTCCCTCGCCCCCTCCCTCCCTCCCTCTCCATCTCCCCCTCCCTCCCTCCCTCCCTTCCTCCCTCTCTCCCCCTATCCCCCTCTCCCTCCCTCCCCCACCTCTCCCTCCCCCTCCCCCTCTCCCTCCCTACCCCCTCTCCCCTCCCTCCCTCCTTCCCCTTCCTCCCTCCTCCTCCACCCTCCCCCTCCCTCCCTCCCTCTCTCTCTCTCCCTCTCTCTCCCCGATAGCACGCCGCCGCCCGCCCTCATAAATCACGAGGCGAGAGAGTGACTCCCGACGTCGCCAG
>NC_091561.1:38893478-38895978 GCF_042767895.1 Penaeus vannamei
CTCCTCTCCTTCCCATCCTCCCTCCTCTCCTCTCCTCCCACTCCCCTTCCTCCCCTCCTCCCTCCTCTCCTTCCTCTTCCTCCTACCTCTCCTTCCCCCTCCCCTCTTTCCTCCCTCCTCTCCCTCCCCTTCCTCCTCTCCTTCCCCTCTCCCTATCTATCCTTCCCTTTAACATCCTCCTTGTCCATTCATTGCTTTCATTATTCCCTCTCTCTTCGCGAAGCTAACTTATAGCTGGCAATAACCGACCTTATGGCAAGTAGGGCAGCTGATGAGGAGGAGAGTTATTAAATAGGAAAAAAATTAACACAGTCCGGTTCTTAGGGGTCGGTGCGGGGGAGGGGGAAGGAGAGAAGAGGGAGGAAAGGGAGATGAGGGGAGGATGGGATGGGAGGGAGGGGAGGAAGGGGAAGGGAGGGAGGGAGGAAGGAAGGGAAAGGAGGGGAGGAGAGAAGGAGGAGGGGAGGAAGAGAGGAGGAGGAAGGAAGGGAAGGGATGGGAAGGGAGGAAGAGGGGAGGGTGAGGGGAGGGGAAGGAGCGGAGGGAGGGGAAGGGTAGGGGAAGGGAAGGGAGGGGAAGGGAGAGGGAAGGAGGGGAGGGGAGGGGAGGAAGAGGGAAGGAGGGAGGGGATAGACGGGAGAGGAGGGAGGAGGGTCGTTTTGCAGTTCATTTCTTGGTTCTTTGTTATGTCTTCTCTTTTTTCTATCTATTCTTGTTCTCAGGTCCTTCTCTTCTCGATATTCTTTCCTATCTGCTTCCTTCCCCATATTTTTTTTCTCTTACTCTGCTTGTTCCCCCTTCACTCTTTCTCCTACTTTCCCCTACCTCTCTTACTCCACTCCCCCTCCCCTACCTCCACTACCTTTCTCCCCTACCCCCTTTTAACCCCCCTCCACCTCCTCCTCCCCTCCTTTTCCCTCTGCCCCTCCCCCTCCCCACTCCCCTACCCCACCCCTCCCCTCATTAGAAAAAATAAAAATAAAGTTTTTATTTCGAATAATAAAGCTTCTTAGTGCATTTGAAGGTAAGGCGAGCGATGGGTCAGCCATAAGGAGGGTTATTTAGTTCTTTTTTCCTCCTTTAATGCAAATTTACAGGTTTAATTAATGGATTTCCTTGGACGTTGTTCAATTGCGGATGGATAATAAGTGTTTTTATTTTACTTGTTCATTGTTCGTGGTCGGTGGAACCATTTAGGAATGTAGGGAATATAGATGCTCGTGTTTACACACACACACACACACACACACTCATACAAACATACATACACACACATTCCTACAATCACACACACACACACACACACACACACAAAACATTCTCTCTCTCTCTCTTACACACACACACAAACACACACACACTCATACAAACACACACACACACACAAAACACACAGTCACACACACACACAAAACACACAATCACACACAAAACACTCACACACACACACACACACACCCACACACACAAACAAACCCAACAAACCGACAAACAGAATTCTCAGATTTTTGACCCAGAATCAAAATCCTTATCCCATTCTCACAAATTTCACCCATTCTTCTCGCTTCCATTCTTACACACAGACCGAGAGAGGATATAGACGAAGACAAGTTAAGAATAGAAGGCTCCGAATGAGGCGATAGATGGGAATTATCTATCAGGGAAGAAGGGGAAAGACTCGCACACACAAGCAAGCATTAAGAGGGATGTCGTAGGAGTAAATTTACATTTAGAATTATGGTCTGTTATTTGCGATCTTCTAGGGACAGACAAGACTTTTCTCTCTCTCTCTCTCTCTCTTTGTCTTTCTCTTTCGTTCTCTCTGTCTCTTCTCTTTTGCTATTCTTTGGGTTTATTTATTGGTTTGTATTTATCTTTCTATTTTTTTTCTCTCCTGTTTTGTTATTCTTCGTTGCTTTTTTATTGGTTTATATTTCTCTTTCTTTCTTTCTTTCTCTCTTCCTTCCTTCCTTCCCTCTCTCTCCCTCCTCCTCCTTCTCTCTCCCTCTCTCTTCCTCCTCCTTCTCTCTCCCCATCCCTTCCTTCCTCTCTCTCTCTTCATTCTTCCCTCTCTCTCTCTCTTCCTTCCTCTCTCCTTTCTTCCTCCCTCTCTCTCCCTCCTCCTTCTCTCTCCCCTTCCCTTCCTTCCTCTCTCTCCCTCCTCCTTCTCTCTCCCTCCTCCTCCTTCTCTCCCCCTCCCTTCCTTCCTCCCTCTCTCTCCCTCTCCCTCCCTCCCAACCGATAGAAAAAGAAAGGAAATAGACAAAGAAGAAGATAAAGATGAGGAAAGACACCAACGAGATTAAAGGCTACGACCATCCCGAGGGACTATGTGCGTGCGTGTATGTATGCGCGCTTTGATGTGTATTTGTCTGTGTGCGTCTGTGTGTGCACGCAATGGGTGGGGTGGATGTAGGGCGATGCATTTCCGTGTCGACATGAGCTATTGTGTGTACGCACGACAAGACATACATGGATTCATGATTTTTTTTGTTTGTGT
>NC_091561.1:38903478-38907642 GCF_042767895.1 Penaeus vannamei
CAAATGACTTTTTATTGTTGTGATTGGTATTGTTATTATTGTTGCAAATGTCATTTTTTGTTTTGTTTTCTTTTATTGCTGTGATTATTATTGTTATTATTGTTGCAAATGTTTTTTTGTAATTGGTATTGTTGTTATTGTTGCAAATGTTTTTTTTTCTTTATTGTTGTGATTGGTATCGTTGTTATTGATATCATTGTTGTTATTGTCGTAATTGGTATTATCGTTATCGGTGTTGTTGTGATTGGTTAATCTATATGATTTGTTGTATGTTATTATTATTATCATTATTATTTTTATCATTCCCTCTATTAATTTTACTGTCATCATTGTTATTTTTATCATTATTATCATTCTCATTATTGTTGTTATCATTGTTATCATTATGATTATCATAATTATTAGGTTATTATAGTTATTCTTATCATTAGTGGTAGCATTACCATCATCAGTATCATTAGTGTTATCATTAAAATGATCCTTATCCTTATCATTATTATCGTTGTTATAATTAAAATAATTATCCTTATCATTATCACTAGCATTATTAATATCATTACTGATATTATTATTACTATTATCATTATTATAAGCCTCATCATCATTACTATTAATATCATCATCGTTATCATTATTATTATTGTGAAACATGGGATTAAAGAGGTTGGACAATTTCGGAATTCACCTAAAATTCTGATTACTGAAAAAAAAATAAGTAAAAAACAAAATTATTTAGTTACATTTACATCGTGAAATAAACAAATTAATACATAGATAAGTAATGGATGTTCACCAGTAATGAACAGATAACACTTCACATAAAGAAATTCAGTATCACATCACACCATAAGGTAATTATTTCAACCCTTCTCCTTTCTTACCCTACCTCCTATCCACGACCTCCCCATCTCCTTTTCTCCTCCTCTCTTCCTTCTTCCTCCTCCCCCTTCTTACCCTACCCCCTATCCACACCCTCCTCCTCCCCTTTTCTCCTCCTCTCTTACTTCTCCTCCTTCTATTTCCTCCCCCTCTCATCCTACTTCCTCTCCACATCTTCCTCCTTCTCCTCTCCTTTTCCATCTTCCTCTTCTTCTTCTTCCTGCCCCCTTTCCACATCTGCTCCTCCCTTCACCCCCTCTCCACCTTCTTTCTTCTCCTCCTCAGCTTCTCCTCCTCTTCCCTTCTTACCCTACCTCCTCTCCACATCCTCCTCCTCTCCTTCTTCCTACCCCCCTTCCACACCCTCCACCATCTCTTTCCTCCATTTCCTCCTTCTTCCCCCCCCCCACTCACCCTACCTCCTCTCCACATCCTCCTCCTTCTCCTCTCCTCTTCCATCCCCTCCTCTCCACTTCCTCCTTCTTCCTCCCTTCAATCACCACTTTTCACTCCCGTTTTAAATGACAACTTTTGCTTCTTAATTGCACTTCCTGTAATTAATGATCTCGGTCCAAGGAAGATGTGGTGTCTAGGGGGAAGAAAGGAAGTGAAAAGAGGGGAGGAAGAAGGAGGAAGGAGGGGAGGGGATAAAGGAGGGAAGGAATAAGGAGGAGAAGGGAGGGGGCGAATGAGGGGAGGGGATAAAAGAGGGAAGGAAAAAAGAGGAATAAGGGGGTGAGGAGGGAAGGAAGAAGGAGGAAGGAGGGAAGAAAAGGAAAGGAAAAGGAGAGAAGGAAGAAAAAGGAAAAAGGGGAGGGAGGAAGGAAAGAAGAGAGGAGGAGGAAGGAAGAAGGAGGGAGAGGAACTTGGGCAGAGAAAGAGGAAATGAAGGAGGAGGAGAGAGAAGAAAGGGAAAAGGAGGAAAAAAGGAAGAAGGAAGGAGGAGGAAAAGGAAAGGGAAAGGAGGGAAGGATCAGAAGGAGGAAGGGAGGGAGAAAGAGGGAAAAGGAGGGAAAGAAAGGGGGAGAGAGGGGGAGGAAAAAGGAGGGGTAAGAAGAGGGAAGGAAGAAGGAGAGGAAAGGGGAGAGAAAGGGAAAAAAGAGGAAAGAAGGAGGAATTGAGGAGGAGAGAAAGGAAGAGGGAGGGGATGGATGTAGGGAAGGAGTAAGAGAAGGAGAAGGCAAAGGAGGAAGGGAAAGTGAAGGAGAAGAAAGAGTGGGAAAGGAGGAAGAGAAGAAAGGAGCAGTAGAGGAAAGAGGAGGAGGAGGATGAAGTAGGATTTGAGGAAGAAGAGAGGAAGAAGAAGAGAAGGAGGAGGAAGAAAAGGAGAAATAGGAGGAAAGGAAGAAGAGAAGGAGGAGAAAGAAAAGGAGTTATAGGAGGAAAGGGAAGAAGCGGAGGAGGAGGAAGAAAAATAGAAATAGGAGGAAAAGGGAAGAAGAAGGAGGAGGAGGAAGAAAAGGAGATATAGTAGGAAAGGGAAGAAGGGCAAGACGTGAACGAAGAGGAGAGAGAAAAATAGGAGAAATAAAGTAAAAAGAGAGATAATGAGAGGGATGACGAAGAGGGAGAAGGAGAAAATGAGAATGAAAAGGGGAATGGAGGAAATACAAGAAAAAATGCAAATAAGCGGAAAAAAAGCTGAACGCCAAGAGAATAGAGACGGAGTGATAAAGATGAGAAAAGGGGAGGTGAACGAAGGAGTCAGACAAGAAGAAAATAAATCAGAATTACAAGGAAGAACAAGAAAAAGGGAAGAAGATGATGAAAAAGAATATGAAAATAAGGAAAGTTATTTTAGATTTAATAATATTTTCTCTTCTTTCTTTGCCCTCTCCTTTTTCTTCTTCTCTTGCTCTCTCTTTCTTGTATCTTACTTTTTTCACCCTCTGTCTCTCACTCTCCTCCTCTTCCTCTCCATCCCTCCTCTTTCTGTCTCTGTCTCTCTCTCTTTATCCCTTTTCATCTATCCTTCTCTCTCCTCCCCCCCTCTCTCTCGTTACCCCTTTTCATTTCTCCTTCTCTCTCTCCTCCTCCCCCCCTCTCTCTCTCTCCCACTTCCCCCTCCCCACCCTCCTCCCTCACTCTGCTCCCCCTCCCACCCTCTCCCACCGCCCCCTCTCTCTCTCCCCTCTCCTCCCTTTCCCTTTCCCACTTCCCACCTCCCTCCCTCTCCCTTTCCCTTTCCCACCCTCCCTCCCTCCCTCTCACCCCCACCTCCCTCCCTATCTCCCTCTCTCTCCCACCTCCCTCCCTCTCCCTTTCTCTCTCTCCCCCTCCCTCCCTCCTTTTCTCTCTCTCTCTCTCTCTCCCTCATTCATCAGCCCTTATTTAAGAACTCCTCCAGTTGCAGCACGAAGCAAAATGTTTATCTTCTGCAGCGCTGGCACGGGTCCATGGCTCCCCAGGCTACCCAACGACGCCACGCTAGATTCCCGTACGCCACGCCACGCCACGCCACGCCACGCCACGCCACGCCACGCCACGCCACGCCACGCCACGCCACGCAAGATTCCCGTACGCCACGCCACGCCACGCCACGCCACGCCACACCACGCCACGCCACGACCCCCGCCACGCCGCCACTCGCGCCACGCCACGCCCCGCCACGCCACGCCCCGCCACGCCACGACCCCGACCCCCGCCACGCCACGCCACGCCACGCCACGCCACGCCACGCCACGCCACGCCACGCCACGCCACGCCACGCCACGCCACGCCACGCCACGCCACGCCACGCCACGCCACGCCACGCCACGCCACGCAGCTGGAGCCCTTATTTCAGCGGTCTTGGGTAAGGGTTAGTCTTTTCTTTCAGCGGTCTTGGGTAAGGGTTAGTCTTTTCTTCAGCAGTCTTGGGTAAGAGTTAGTCGTTATTTCGGTATTAGCCAAGAATTAGTCATTATTTCAGCGGTCTTAGCCAAGGATTAGTCATTATTTCAGCGGTCTTGGGCGAGTATTAGTCTTTTCTTCAGCAGTCTTGGGTAAGGGTTAGTTTTTTTTCAGCGGTTTTAGTCAGGTACTAGTTAGTTTTTCAGCGGTTTTAGCCAAGATACTGTCAAATTTTCAGCGGTCTTAGCCAAACATTAGTCATTATTTCAGCGGTCTTAGCCAAGCATAAATCATTATTTCAGTGATCTTAGCCAAGCATTAGTAAAAATTTCAGCGGTCTTAGCCAAACAAAAGATTATTTCAACGGTCTTAGCCAAGTATAAGTCAATTTTCAGCGGTCTTAGCCAAGCAAAAGATTATTTCAACGGTCTTAGCCAGGATTGTCATTTAAGG
>NC_091561.1:38908142-38913142 GCF_042767895.1 Penaeus vannamei
AAACACACACACACACACACACACACACAGAAAGAGAGAGAGAGAGAGAGAGAGAGAGAGAGAGAGAGATAAAGAGAGAATTTGAATGCTTCATATATTATTCCGTCTATCTTTTCCAAGCGAGAAACGAACCTTGGCTTGCATATTCTAAAACTTTGATCATCCAAAATGCAAGCTTTCTTTTATCTTTAAGAAACTGATTAAATATCTTCTTTTCGCTATAGTTAACAACAGAGAGAGAATAACTAAACTGATTTACAACCTCGTTTCATCTGAATGTAAGCTTTTTAGGCAAATCTCCCATGAAAACAACCCACTTCGCTATTTTACACAGTCACAGATAGCACATATATTTTTTTATATAATAGTTTGGGCTCAAGACGCGACTCGCATAGAAAACGGAGTCATGGCGGACGACGCGTCATGGCTAGCAGTGTACATTGCCAAAAACTAATCGTAAATGCGACTGGTACAACATTTCCACGCATAATGTTATCGTCATGTGGAAGAAACGGCGATGTTCTCATTTCAGATGTCGTCTACTATGAGGAGATATGAGGTTGGATAGCGGAGGAGAGAGACAATTTTGTGCGAATGTTGGTTTATCGCGTTTGTCCGTTACAGTGATAATTTTTCGCTGTGGAATTACATTGCTGGAAGTCACGCTCACTGTAAAAAAAAAAAATGAATGAATGAATAAATAGAATGAATAGATAAATAACAGATTGAAATAAAGTATTTGATGAAGGAAAAGCAACGCAGAACAATAAATAATAAAAATAGGTAAAGTGAAGGTCCCTTTTAAAGAAACAATAGACGGAATGATAAAAATAAAAGACAAAAAAAGCTAAATAAAAAGAAAATGGTAATAACATAAAAAAAAATCGAGCCAAAACTATTGATATCTTTCATGTTAACAATAAAGCAAACAGTAATGATGCTAATATTAAAAAGGTAATTATTATACATGATAACAGCAACAACGATGAAATGATATGTTTATAACATAAATTAAATTGATAATGATGTCAAGATCAAACTTCTTGATACTTAAAGATAACAAAAAAGAAACAAAAATAAAGGCAACAATAACAAAAAATAAAAAACAAAAAAATAAAACAGAAACAAAAAATAAGATTAACAACAATAATAATGACAAAACAGGAACAAATTTAAATTCAACAACATAGACAAAAAAAAAGAAAGAAAATAAACAACAAAAACAAAACTAAACAACCAACCCTTCCCCCAACAACAACACCAAACAACACCGCCACCCTCACCATCCCCCTACAAACAACAACAACAAACAGAAGCAAAGACACATTCCGAACCCCAAAAGCAACAACAACAATAAATAGATAAATAAATAAATAAGATCAACAAAAACAACATGACATAAACAACAACAATAACATCCTAACCACCCCCCACAAACAACAACACCAAACAACAAAAAAAAACTCAACACCACCAACACTTTTTTTTGTCATCCCCGACAAACAACAACAACAACAAACCGAAGCAAAGACACATTCCGAAGAGCAAAAACACCCTCCGAACAAACACACGACGCCCACAACGCCCACAATCTCGCAGAAGAGACGACATTCCGATAGCGCAAACAACGCCACAACAGACATCGCAGCTCCGAGGGACAACAACAACAACAATACAATTATAACTGAAATGCCGAGGTATAGGAGACAAGAGAACAACGAAACAATTAATAAAACAAACAAATGAATAAAAAAAGAAAATTAGAATAGCATCAAATATAAAAAAGAATTCTGAGTTGATAGACTTACACAGACATTCTCGTACATACGCACACGCACACAGACGTACATGTACATACTCGCGGATTATCTCATGTGTGTATCATGATTATGTTGGTGTGTGCATATACGTACAGATGTGTAGGTTTTAAGGGTATGTATGTATATAGAAATATATATACAAACAAATGTGCATACACGTGCAGCAGACACTGATATACACATATAGACATAAACGTATTTTCATACACACAGACACATACAGATGTACACATTCATACAGATGGACACAAAAACACATCCTCACTTACACACTCAACCAGATCTATATACAAAACACACACTGCCACACACACACACACACTACCACACACACACACACACTAACACACACTAACACACCCCTCCCCTACAAACACACACTAACACACACACAGACACACACACACTACTAAACACACACACGCACACACACACTCCTTCCTCACAAACACACACACTCACTTACCCTTCCCCCCCTACAACACACACTACCACACACACACACACTACGACTACTACACACACACACACACACACACACCCTTCCCCCTACAAACACACACACACACACACTTACCCTTCCCCCCTACAAACACAAACAAACACATACACATCCACACACACAGAGAGAGATACAAGAAGACACAGATCTATGCGTGCGGCGTATGTCAAAATAATTCATGCTGTAACAGACATTTCATTTTCAGAGAGCAGGAAAAAAATTCAAATCTCGTGTAATTGGTTTCCATTCCCTCTCTCTCCTTCGTCGGGTTAGATTCCCTTTCGTCTTTTTGTCTTAATTCCCATTTTTCGCGGATGCCATAAACACGTTCGGATGGATGGGTGGGTGGATGGGTGGATGGATGGGTGGATGGATGGGTGGATGGATGGGTGGATGGATGGGTGGATGGATGGATGGGTGGGTGGATGGATGGGTGGATGGATGGGTGGATGGATGGGTGGATGGATGGATGGGTGGGTGGGTGAATGGGTATAGATGATGTGATATGTATGTGCATGTAGATATATAGATTCTTTCTTTCTTTATTTATTTATTTCTCTTTCTCTCTCTCTCTCTGTTTCTCTCTATCACTCCCTTCCTCCTTCCTCTCTCTCTCTCTCTCTCTCTCTCTCTCTCTCTCTCTCTCTCTCTCTCTCTCTCTCTCTCTCTCTCTCCTCTCTCTCTCTCTCTCTCTCTCTCTCTCTCTTTCTCTGAGTGTGTGTGTGTGTGTATGTGTGTGTGTGTATGTATGTATATATGCATGTATGTATGCATGCACATCCTACACACATGTGTACATATACATCACTCCCTTCCTCCTTCCTCGCTCTCTCTCTGTATGCGTATGTGTGTATATATATATATGTATGTATGTATATATGTATGTATGCATGCACATGCCACACACACGTTCACACATACATATCCCCACTAACAAATCCTCTCTCCCTCCCTCTCTCTCTCTCTCTCTCTCTCTCTCTCTGTCTCTCTCTCTCTCTCTCTCTCTCTCTCTCTCTCTCTCTCTCTCTCTATGTATATATATATATATATATATATATATGAATATCTATATCTATATATCTATCTATATCTATCTATATGTATATTTATATATGTATGTATGTATGTATGTATATATGTATGTATGTATGCATGCACATCCCACACACACGTTCACACATACATATCCCCGCTTACAAATCCCCCTCCACATCCCCCTCCCCCTCCCCCCCCCTTCCGGTCTCGGCGCTGGCGTGGTGACCTCCTTTTAGTCGGGCTTTTAGCGGCGTTCGGGATTCTTCGTCGCTCCCTTACACAACCCGGTTTTATCATAGCAACTCAAAGCCCATAATTACAGCGTCATCTGCCCGTGGAGCTAGTTGCGCCTCGGCCTTGGTAGGGGGAGCGACGCGCGCTTTCACTCCTCTGACACATATTCGCGGAGACGGGAGGAAGGGGAGGAGAGAGAGAGGGAAAATGGGAAAGAGGGTGAAGGGAAGAGAGAGGGAAAGGGGAAGAGGGTGAAGGGAAGAGAGAGGGAGGGAGGAAGAGGGTGAAGGGAAGAGAGAGGGAAAGGGGAAGAGGGGGAAGGAGAGAGAGAGGGAAAAGGGGGAAGAGGGGGACGGAGAGAGAGAGGGAAAGGTGGGAAGAGGGGGAAGGAGAGAGAGATGGGAAAGGGGAAGAAGGTGAAGGGAAGAGAGCGGGAAAAGGGGGAAGAAGGTGAAGGAGAAAGAGTGGTGAAAGAGAAAGAGAAGGAAAGGGGGAATAGAGAAGAGGTGAAGGAGAGAGATAGGAGGAAAAGAGAAAAAGAGGGGGAAGAAGGAGGGAAAGAAAAAAGGGAGGGGGGGAGGGGAAGAGAGTGAAAAAGAGAGAGAAGGAAAGAATAATAGAGTGGAGGGGGGAAGAAGGTGAAGAAAAGAGTAGAAGGACGAGAAAGAGAGATTAAGGGAGAGAGAGGGAAAGGGGGTAAGGGAGAGAAAGCGAGAGGGAGGAAGGGAAAGATAGATAGATAGATAGATAGATAGGTAGATAGATAGACAGAGAGGGTAAAAGCAGAGCTAAAAGAAGAGGAGGGGGAATGACAGAAAAAAAAAATATATAAAAAAAACAAACATAGGAGGAGGAAAATAAGAAAGAAAATAAAAACATATAAAGATATAAAGATAGGATAGATAGACAGACAAACAGACAAGCAGAAAGACAGACATACAGACAGGAAGAATAAAGCGAAAGGATTAAAGATGGGAGGAGGGGGGGGTTGGAGCCGGAGGAGGGGGGAGGGGGGAAGGGGGGAGTAAAGGAGTCGTGACGTCATGCTTTCTTCGCCGACTTTCAAGCCAAGATCTCGCAGGATTAACAAAAAAAAAAAAAAAGAAAAAAAAAAAAAAGAGAGAAAAGAGGGAAGTATGGAGATAGGAGGGGGAGAGAGGGGGGGGGGGTCTTTTGGTATAGGCGAGGATGAGGAAGGGAGAGGAGGAAGAAGGAGGAGGAGAAGGGAGGATGAAGGAGGAGGAAGAGGAGGAGGAGGGAGCAGAGGAGGAGGAGGAGGAGGAAGGAGGAAGGAGGAGGGAGGAGTAAGGAGTAGGGAGGAGGAGGAGGAGGAGGAGGAGTGAGGAGGAGGAGGAGGAGGAGGAAGGAGGGGAGAAGGAATGGGAAAAAAGGAGGAGGTAGAAGGGGAG
>NC_091561.1:38918142-38928142 GCF_042767895.1 Penaeus vannamei
AACCAACAAGAGAAAAGATAACTAAAACTCCCTCATAAGAAAGAAAACAAAACAGGAAAAAAAACAAAAAGATAGCAACAGCAACAAAAACGAAAAAAAACAAACAAGCAAACAAAAACAGGATAAAGTAAGCAAACACACAAACAAAATAGAAAAAAGTAAGCAAGCAAACAAGCAAAAACGGGAAAATGCAAGCAAGAAGACAAACAAAAAACGGGAAAAAGCACGCAAACAAACAAAAACAAAAAAAACAAGCAAGCAAACAAACAGAAAACAAAAAAACGCATGCAAACAAACAAACAAAAACGGGAAAAAGCAAGCAAAAAGTACTGAGGCGACGACACAAAATGTTAATAGACCTGGACATGGGGTGAAGGCACAGTCCGTAAGGCTCAAGTTACAGGCTTTTACGGTCTAGAGTTCGACCCTATCACGCTGAAACAAAATACGGGTTAAGGGTGACGAGAAGAGAGACAAAAAGGAAAAGTGATAAGAAAGAGTAAATTGGGGAAAATGGAAGATAATGGAGGAATATTTGAGGAAAAAGAGGGAGAATTGGGGTTGGTTGGAAAAAAATGGGGGGGGGAGGGGTTGGGGATAATTGGAGAAAATAACTGTGTGTGTGTGTATGTGTGTGTGTGTGTGTGTGTGTGTGTGTGTGTGTGTGTGTGTGTGTGCGTGCGTGCGTGCGTGCGTGTGTGTGTGTGTGATATATAATGACAGAAAAGAAAATAGCATTAACAAAAGTGACAATAATAATGATATTAATAACGGCAATAATGATAATAGTGATGATAATAATGATAACAAAAATAACAACAATGATAAAGATAATAATAATGGTACTAGAAATAAAAATGATAATAATAATAATAATGATAATAAAAGTAATAACAACAATGATGATAATAGTAATAACGATGATATAGGAATACTAATTATAATATAACCAATCATAACAGTAATGATAACACAAATAACAATAACAATAATGATGATAATGACAATGAAATTTTTTCTAGATCTGTCGGTGAAAATAACAAAATAAAACCGACGTGGCAACCGAGAAAGCGTTCAACAGCAAGAAGTACGTTGCTGGCGACACAACTCTACGGATATGTCCCTCCCTGTTTCACTTACTTCTGATTTGGTAAATGAGTAGATAAAGGATTATGTAATTATTATTATTCTGTTCTTTTAGATGATATAGTACAGATTATGATAATATAGCAGCATGAATTTCCAATGTAATACTATTATAGAATGCTATGATCGTGCAACAAATATACCACAGCTTGCCCCGGCCTGTTCAGTTAAACGGGGTTGTAGATGAAGGACTAAACTAAATTAACGTCGATGCTTCGTGCTTATAGAATATATGTAGTGTTTTACCAACGATATTGGTTTTCTTCTATATTTTAGTCTTTAAATTTTCTTTCTTAAGATTAACGAAGATTTTATAATGATATCAGTGCGACGATAAAGAAATACTGCATTTTGTACTTAATTATAAACTCTCAGGTGATGACTATATCCTTTTAGTGAATTTTATCTACTCTATCTTATTTCTCATTTTCTAAATACATCTGAAATGACTACAAAACGAAAAGGAAAATGCAGGCTTAGTAAAATAATATTCTAGAGATAATCCGGATTATTTGTGTGATTTTTCAGATGATGTGCAATATATTCAGATTACATTTGCAAACTTCGCATGTAATTTCCTTTTTTTCTTTTTCGTTTTCTCTACTTTCCATATTTCTCTACTCCTCTCCTTCATCTTTTCTTTCCGCTTTTCCTGACTCATATTCTCTTTCTCTCTCTATTTATCTATTAATCTGTTTATCTACTTCCTCTCTCTACCCCTTCTCTCTCTTTCTCTTTCTATGCCCGCCCCCTTCCTCTCTCTCTCTCTCTCTCTCTCTCTCTCTCTCTCTCTCTCTCTCTCTCTCTCTCTCTCTCTCTCTCTCTCTCTCTCTCTCCCTCTCTTTTGCTTTATCTCTCTCTCTCTCTCTCTTTCTCTCTTTCTCTGCCTCCCCCTATCTCTCTCCCTCTCTATCTATCTCCTCCCTCCTCTCTTTCTCTGCCTCCCTCCCCCTCTTGCCCTCTCTCTCTCTGCCTCTCTCTCTTTTCTCTGCCTCCCCCCCCTCTCTCTCTGTCTCTCCACCCCCCTCTCTCTCTCTCTTTCTCTGCCCTCCCCTTTGCTCCCTCTCTCTCTCTCTCTCAAACACTTTTTTTTTATTGATATCAGTTATAAACTTTGGTGACAAAATCACCTCTTTTTCCCCGCCTCGTGTTCACATTCAGTTGGTGTTCTATGTGTTTTATGGGTTTTGTGTTTTAATTAGTTTTGACTTTGTATCTCACCCTCCCCCCCCCCCTTTTTTTTTTTTTTAGGGGATCACAAAATCGCACGTGTCAGGTTTTTAATATGCGTTAAGGTTTCTGCAAGTGTATGATCCAACCTTTTTTTATCGTTGTTGTGTTGAGAATTCGTTTTTTTTTGTTGTGGTTTTGCGATGAGAAAGTTATATTACTAATACTAATATCAATAAAAATCACATAATGATAACAACGATAATGGTAATACTGCAACTAATATTAAGTGATACTGGTCACTTTAATGATGCTGACAGTAATATTGCACGTAGTAATAGAGAAGCAGTAATCAATGTTATCATTATTAATATTACAAACCTTATATTCACATGTTATCATAAGTACATCATTGCTGGTGTTATTATCATTATCATCATTATTACTATTTTTTGTAGTTGTCATTATTGTCATTTTCTTATCATTATCATTGTTATCATTGTTATTACTGTCATTAACATTATTATTTTATCTTTATTGTCATCATTATTATCATTATCATTATTCATTATTGTTCATTATTATTACTATTGTTATCATTATCATTATTATCCTTCATGATATTATTATTATTATTATTATTATTATTATTATTATCATTATCATTGTTATTATTACTATCATTGTTAATATTATTATTATTACTATTATTATTATTACTATTATCATCAATGTGATTGTTATTATTATTATTATCATTATTATTATTATCATTATTATTGCTATTATTATCGTTATTGTTATCATTATCAATATCATCAATATTAACATCATTATTAATACCATTATTACAATTTCTGTTCATTATCTTTGCCTATAATATCAACACCAATATTCTCTCCCTTACTTATACAATCCCCCAACCATAAGATTATCAATACTTGTTTATGTATTAAAATATATGATTGATAATGAATAACCTCATAGGGAACAGTTATATATTTTCTTTATTTCCTCTGTGTGGAAAAGGTATGAATGAGACTGGATATCTTCACAATACAATACATATCTTGTATTGTGAAGATATCCAGTCTCATTCATACATTTTCCTCATTTGTCAACATGGATACGGTTCATATTTCTTCTAGTCATCGTGATAGACATCTTCATTTTTCAAGCAATATTTTTAATCTTCAACTGAAACCTCTATATCTTTGTCACTTGAATTATCACTGTAAAGTTATCTCTATAATACTAACAGAGTTATCACTATAACACTAAATAGAAGGTATCACTATATAAATAAACCCTGACTATATGAATATAAAACTAAATTATAGTAATATCAGCATTAAACTATACTAAGTTATCATAATAGCACTATGAGCTATTTCCACATTATATCAAAGTCATCATCATAACACTATATCACCATAACTCTACATCATAGTTATTAGCAGAATCCTGTATCAAAGTTATCACTATAACACTATCAAAACCATATCAAAGTTATCACCACAAGTAAACCATAACTGTTTCACGATAACACTAAAACTATAGCTACATCACCACCAAACCATCACACCATCACTACCGTCACCATACACCGCCATAACATCAAACCACAGCCATATCACTATCACCATCACTACCATCACCATAACACCAAAGCATAGCCATATCACCATCACTGCTATCACCATACACCACCATAACACCAAAGCATAGCCATATCACCATCACTCCCATCACCATAAACAACCATAGCCATATCACTATCACCATCACTCCCATCACCATAAACCACAATAACACCAACCCATAACC
This sequence comes from Penaeus vannamei, assembly GCF_042767895.1. Lineage (NCBI taxonomy): Eukaryota > Metazoa > Arthropoda > Malacostraca > Decapoda > Penaeidae > Penaeus > Penaeus vannamei. Next base: position 38,922,286 of record NC_091561.1, read on the forward strand.
ATGTCACTATCACCATCACCATACACCACCATAACACTAAATCACAATGATATCACTATCACCATAACACCAACCCATAGCGTTACCACTATCACCATCACCATAAGACCAAACCATAGCCATATCACTATCACCATCACCATAACCCTCACCATAAACCACCATAACACCAAACCATAACCATACCACCATCACTCCCATCACCATAACACCAAGCCATAACCATATCACTATCACCACCACTCCCACCACCGAACCCATTATAGTCATATCACTATCACCATCACTGCCATCACCATAACACCAACCCATAACCATGTCACTATCACCATCACTCCCATCACCATAACACCAACCCATAACCATACCACTATCACCATCACCATAACACTAACCCATAGCCTTACCACTATCACCATCACTCCCATCACCATAACACTATCACCATCACCATACACCACCATAACACCAAACCACAATCATACCACTATCACCAAAACGCCAGCCCATAACCATACAACTATCACCACCACTCCCATCACCATCACCACATTAACATCAACCCATAACCATACCACTATCACCATCACTGCCATCACCATAACACCAACCCATAACCATACCACTATCACCATCACTGCCATCACCATAACACCAACCCATAACCATACCACTATCACTCCCATCACCATCACCACATTAACATCAACCCATAACCATATCACTATCACCACCACTCCCATCACCATCACCACATTAACATCAACCCATAACCATGTCACTATCACCATCACCATACACCACCATAACACCAAACCATAACCATACCACTATCACCACCACTCCCATCACCATCACCACATTAACATCAACCCATAACCATGTCACTATCACCATCACCATACACCACCATAACACCAAACCATAACCATATCACTATCACCACCACTCCCATCACCATAACACCAACCCATAACCATACGACTATCATCATCACCATAACACCAACCCATAGCCATACCACTATCACCATCACCATAACACCAACCCATAACCATACCACTATCACCACCACTCCCATCACCATAACCCACCATACACCTCCAAAAAAAAAAAAAAAAAAAATCGCAAAACACAATACGCCAATTCCCAAGGCATCAATCCAACATGGCGGCTGGAACGATTCCTCCGAGACAAATATTGCAAGACATATCGTCACTTTGCAAGAGGCAACTTTTCAACCCTTTCGTTGCAATGCTTTCTGTACCTTGCATGAAATAATGCTTTTAGAGTTCGCTTGTTATCGCTGAGTTATTCCTCCGGTTCGTTAAAATGGAATATTTATTATCCGGACTTGTGTATGTACGTAAAAATGAATGCTTATGCGAGCCGTTTAGATGATGTATATATACCGAATAGATAGATAGATAGATAGATAGATAGATAGATTAATGATAATAAACTGGTGAATGAATATATATACGATCCGTCTATATATATCTACCGGATAGATAGATGGATAGATGTATATCTCTCAGAGGGATAGACAGATATGCATAATAGACTGGCTCCTGTTGATCGTGTGTTATTTTTAGCATTTTTTGTTGATATTTTCTTTTCTTTTTTTTGGTTCCCGTTAATTGGGTTCATTGTGTATCTGTTTATCTATCTATTTATCTGTCTATTTACTTTTCTTATTTATCTATTTGTGTGTTTCTCTATTGGTCTGTGTATTTAGTCATCCATTTATCTGTTCATTTCTTTACATCTATCGATTTATTTATCTATCTGCCTATCGACCTATTAAACCATTCATATTTCTATCTATTTATTTTTTATTTCATCTTTTATCTATCCATTTATCTATCTTTGTGTGTGATGTTAATTCGTTTTAATTTCATGATAAATATGGATACAGAAACAGAAAAATGATCACTGGTAGAAATACAAATAGAGGAATAGAGGAGGATTAAAAATCACAAAGATAATAAGGATAATGATAATAGGAGAAAGGGAAGAGGAAAGAGAAGAGGGAAGAGGGAGAGAAAGAGATAGTAAGGAACACGACAGAGAATAAGGAAAAACAATGATAAATGAATAAGAGGAAGAAAGAGTAGAATGAAAACTTGATAGAAGAAGAAAATATAGAAATAGAAAAGCGAAAAAGGTGACAAGAAAAGAAAGAAAGGAAGAAAGAAAGAAAAGTAGAAATAATGGCCAACTCGATTAAAACCCAATCACATTAAAAAAAAAGAAAGAAAAAAAGAAAAAGAAAAGAGAAAAAAGGAAAAAATAAAATGAAATAAATATAATAAAAAGGAGATAGATCTACGTCTGAAATAAAGTGGAAAATAAATTCCTTTAAACAACACAGTAAAAACAAATAAAAAAGGAAATTCGTATATGTCTGAAAATAAACTTTTAAAATCACTTTTGAAAAAAAAACACTCCATAGCAAATAAAAAAAAACTAAAAAGAGATTAATCTAGGTGTGAAAGAAAAAAAAATCCCTTCAAAAAACAATCCAACTAAAAAAAAAAAAAAAAAAAAAAAAAGCAAAAAAAAAAAAAAAAAAAAAAATTATATCTGAAACAAAATAAACAAAAAAGACCCTTATTAACAAACCCAGTCCAACCCAGGATGTTAGCCACTGCTTCCCTCGACGTTGAGAACCGAGCAGAAAACGGCATCATTAAAGTCTAAAGGATAATTCTGTTGCGAATCTAAAAGCGAAAGACGGGAAAATTGGAGCAAAACAAACGTGTCAAATGTTTGTGGAAAAGAGGACGGGGCCTTTGTTTCGTAATTGTGATATAGTCTTTGATAATGGCATGCGAGTGTTTTTTTTTATATTTTTTATTTCATTTTTTTTTTTATTATTATTATGATTTTTTTTTTTTTTTTTTTTTTTTTTTTTTTTTTTTTTACGTATATGCGTATATATATTTTATTTTATTTTTGTTTCTTATTATTATCATTATTTTTTTACGTACATGTGGATATACATTTTATTTCATTTTTATTTTCTATTATTATTATCATTATTTTTTTTTTTTTTACGTACATGTGGATATACAGATATGCTGACGGTCGTGAGGAAACGTCCATACACACATATACGTACACATATACATACTATTTGCCATACAAGTACACGCATATACATACAACAATGATACATACAGACAAACAGACGTACATACTTCTTCACAAATACACACACACACACACACAAACACACACACACACACACACACACACACACACACACACACACACACACACACACACACACACACACACACACACACACATACACACATTTTTTTTTCGCACACACACAGTCACACACATTGCATACATAGACACATGTATCCACACATACACGTTGTAATACAATATCATTCTTTATCATCGTATGTGTGATTGACAACAACATAAATAACACACTTGAATGCTTAATGTATCTTGTTGAAGAATCTGTAAAAGGATTGTTATAAAGGCAAAAAAAAAAAAAAGAAAAAAAAAAAAAAAGATAAATGGAAAATAAAAAAGTAAGTGGATGATGATGATGATGATGGTGGTGGTGGTGGTGGTGGTGATGATGATGATGATGATGATGATGATGATGATGATGATGATGATGATGATGATGATGATGATGATGATGATGATGATGATGATGATGATGATGATGATTATGATGATGATGATGATGATGATGATGATTATGATGATTATGATGATTGAGATGATGATGATGATGATGATGATGATGATGATGATGATGATTATGATGATTGAGATGATGATGATGATGATGATGATGATGATGATGATGATGATGATGATGATGATGTTGATGATAGTAATAGCAATGATAATGATAATAATAAAACGAATAAGAAATTGCTCTAGAAAACTATTCCCCTCGCTCTCTCAAAGAAGAAGAAAAGGAGGAAGAGAAAGACGAGAAAAAAGGAGGAGAAACGGAAGGGGAACAAGAAAGAGACAAAGAAAAGGAGGATGAGGAGACACCGGAACTGAACAAGACGGAGAAGAAGGAGGAGAAGGAGGAAGAAGGAAAAGAAATAATGATAATATTAATAATGATGAGAAGGGGCGGAATAATAACCGGACTAAGAATAAAAGAAATAATACTGAGAGTGATATTAATATTAAGAATATGAATAATGGAAATCATGATTAAAAGAGAGAGAAGGCGCAGAATAGGAACACATAAATAAAAAATTGGCATAAAATCATTCCCTCACAGAAGAAGAAATGGAGGAGGAGAAAGAGAAGAAGGGATGGAAATGAAGAATAAAGAGATGAAGAAATGAAGGAGGAAGAGAAGACGGAGCAGAACAAAAGGCGGAAGAGGAGGAGGAAGAAAAATAAATAAAGATAATGATAATATTCATGATAATAATGACAATAATAATAACAACAACAATAATAATAATAATAATAATAATAATGATAATGATAATGACGATGACGATGACAACGACGATAGCAACAACAATAGCAATAATTATAACAACAATGCTAATAATAATAAAATCCGGAATAATAACAAGACTAAGAATAAGAAAAAATAATAAACATGAGACCAAGACTAAGATAAAGAATATGAATAATAAAGAATCATAATAAAAAGAAAGCGAAATACAGAAACGATTATTCATTTATAATCATCCGCCGCATTAACAAATACTGATAAAAACAAACATAAATAAAGATAAGATAAAATATAAATGAAATGGAATAAATGAATAAAGATAAATATAGAGAAACAGAACAAAATAGAATATATAAACACATAGACATGTCAACATACGACGGAATAATATATATGTGTATAAACTGACAGAGAGAGGAATGGAGATATTGGGATAATGCAGATGCAACATATATTTTGCAAAAGCATGCAAGGTCTGATCAGAAATGATTGTCAATCCACTTCGGAATTCTAGGATATGTCGGCAATATAGATATGAAATTTCGTTCATTTGTGTTTTTTAATTTCATTTATGATCTCATTATCTTCTGTTCATCATTCTGTAAATTTAAATTCTGTGTGTCTCATGAGTATCTTGGATCCTGTGCTATCTTTATTTTTTTTGTGATTTCATTATCTTCTGTTTATCATTCTATAAATGCAGTTTGTATGTGTCTCATGATTATCTTGGATTCTGTGTTATTATCTTATTTTTTTATGATATTATCTTCTGGTCATCATTCTACAAATGCAGTTTCTCTGTGTCTTATGATTATCTTGGATTCTGTGTTATCATCTTAATTTCTTCATGATATTATCTTCTGTTCATCATTCTATAAATGCAGTTTCTCTGTGTCTCATGATCTTATTTTTTTATGATTTCATTATCTTCTGTTTATCATTCTATAAATGTAAATTCTATGTGTCTCATGATTATCTTGGATTCTGTGTTATTATCTTAATTTTTTCATGATATCATCTTCTGTTCATCATTCTATAAATGTAATTTCTATGTGTCTCATGATAATCTTGGATTCTGTGTTATTATCTTATTTTTTATGATTTCATTATCTGTTAATCACTCTATAAATGTACATTTTATGTGTCTCATGATAATCTTGGATTGTCTGTTATCTTAATTTTCTGAAAGGTGAAGGTGCAGTCATCGTGATAAAGATAGTAAATGGGAATAATATTGTTGTCCATTATATTATTGGGAATGATAATAATTTTGATAATGATGTTGGAGTAATGATTATGATAATGGTAATAGTAATGATAATTATTACAACAATAACAATGATGGTAATATTCAAGAAAATTATAGCGATTCTGATAGTGATTGTAATGATA
>NC_091561.1:38950642-38953142 GCF_042767895.1 Penaeus vannamei
TTGATGAGAGAGAGGGGTTGAGTCTACGTTCTAATCTAGAGTTCTCAAAGGAAGGGGAAGCCGTAGCCAGAAGCCGAACCACGACAGACTTAGGAGAGCGAAAGAGCGAGGACCGGCGAGCGAGTTGGCGCCACCATGCCAGGATCGGAGCGCGGGAGACGAGCGTCCATTCCCCTCCACAGCTCGCGGACAACTAACTCCCCTCGGTGGCCAAGAGCTCCGCCCCCTTCTCTGTTTGTGCTGGTTTTGGCCACGCCCACCAAAGCCCTCCCCTTCTCCCCGTTCCCCCGCCCCCTTTTGCATCTCTGGAAGGCCGAAGACACGCCTACGTCAGAAAGATATTTGCGAGAAAGTCATTTCTAAGTTTTTAACATTGTTAAGCAAGTCATTAACCACTAGGCCTAATTAAACAGATAATCGTGTGAAATTAAATGATAGAACTTTAATGGAAAATCCGCTGTTAAGTGACTTCGAATGTTATATATATATATATATATATATATATATATATATATATATATATATATATATATATATATATATATATATATGTATATATATATATATATATATATATATATATATATATATATATATATATATATATATATATATATATATTATTCCTGCGAAACTGTTAATAATGCAATGACGAAAAACTTGCAGAATATATAGAGTAATATAAACGTACTATTAAAAGGAAAATAAGAGAGAGAGAGGAAGAGAGAGAGAGAGAGAGGGAGAGAGAGAGAGAGAGAGAGAGAGAGAGAGAGAGAGAGAGAGAGAGAGAGAGAGAGAGAGAGAGAGAGAGAGAGAGAGAGAGAGACAGACAGACAGACAGACAGACAGACAGAGTGAGAATGAGAGAGAGAGAGAATGAGAGACAGAGAGAGAGAGAGAGAGACAGAGAGAGAGAGAGAGAGAGAGAGAGAGAGAGAGAGAGACAGAGAGAGACAGAGAGAGAGAGAGAGAAAGTGAACAGATATATTTGGCATTATCATATCATCAATCTCATTTAATCCAATTTTCCGTCTTATCATTATCATCATCATTCTTTCCATTTTCAATATCATAATTATTGTTGGTGCCATTGGCATTATCATTACTATCATTACTATTGACATCATCATTATCATCATGTTTCATCATCATCATTGTTATTATCATTATTGCTATTACTGTCATCACTATTCGCATTATTTTTATTATTATCATTATTGTTATCATTATTATTGTTGCTATTATTGTTGTTGTTGTTTCATTGTTGTTGGTGTTACTATTTTCATAATTACTACTATTGTAATGATAATAATAATATCAATTATCATTATTATTATAAATACATAAATAAATATAAATCTTTATCACTATTATTGTTGATATCATTAATGTCACCATTACTATCATTATCCTTATTATCAATATTGTTATAATAATAATGATAACGATAACAATAATGATAATGATAATAATAATAATGTTATCATTATCAGTGCTATTATTATTATTATTATTATTATCCTCATCATCATCGTTATTGTTATTATCATTGTTATTATAATTATGACTTTTATTATTATTACCCTCATCATCAATATCATTTTGATTACCTTAATGATTATTGCTATTATGATTATTTTTATCGTTTTTATTATCATTATTGTTATCATTGTTACTATCATTATTTCTATTTTCATTAATATTCTCTTATTTTTATCATCATTATCATAATTGTCATCATTATCATTATCATTGTTAATGCTATTATCACAATAATTATCATTTTTATCATTATCCTTATTAATGCTATTATCATTATTCGTATCATTATTTATCATCTTTATCATTATCATTATTTTTTCTATTGTTATTATAATATTCTTATCATCGTTATTACTATTATCATCATTGTCTGTATCATTATTATCATCCTTATTATCGTCATTATTACCAACATCATCATAATCGTTACTATTGCTACTGCTATTACCATTATCATTATTGCTATCATTTTCCTTTTTATCACGATTCTCACTATCATTATCATCATCACCACCACCAAATTATTCCCACCGTTGTCAACACCTTTATCATTATAATTGCCCATCTCTGGTTTAGATTTTTATCGGTCTCTCTCTCTCCATCCCCCCCCCCCCCCCCCGACACACACACACCTTGAAAAAAAAGGCAAATCTGACAGAAGGGTTTATTTGTCATTAATATTTTCTTTATCTTTCAATTTTTCCTTTTTGATTTTGTTGTTTTTCATTATTTTTACGGCCATTAATATTTTCTTTATATTTTTTTTCTTTTTCATTTTGTTATTTTTTATTATTTTTTGCGGTCATTAATATTTTCTTTACTTTATCTTATTTTATTTTGTTTGATGTTTTTTTTCGAAAACCGAAATTTCATAAAAGCCATTAGTCAACTTACGACAAAAAGAAGGAGGGAAAAGGAGGGAGAATAAGAGAGAAAGAGAGAGAAGAAAAGAGAGATG
>NC_091561.1:38958142-38960642 GCF_042767895.1 Penaeus vannamei
ATGTACCTCGATCTGTCTGCCTCTTATATTAATTCATCCATCTATCTGTCAATCTATCTATCTATCTATGTATCTGCACACACACACACACACACACACACACACACACACACACACACACACACACACACACACACACACACACACACACACACACACACACACACACACATATATATGTATATATATATATATATATATATATATATATATATATATATATATATATATATATATATATACTGTAATATAATATCCCTATATACATTCACACACACCCGCCCTGGTTCATTCTTTCTCATCCCCTTGCTCCCCCCCCCCTCTCCCTCCCCCTGTGATGACAGGTCAATTAGACTCACTCGAAGGATTAATTAACATTCCAGACCCGGTGCACATGTACGCGTGTGTGTGCGTGTGCGTGTGAGGGCGTGTAGGTGTGGTTTCCATTTTCTGTACATGTGCTGACCTTTTAATTGTTCATCTGCGGTCTGAAAAGGATATTTTTTCTTTTTTCGATACGTGGTGTGTAGCATATTCGCATAAGTATTGATTTTGTTTGTTTGTTTGTTTGTGTGTGTCGTGGGCTTATAAGTATTTTTTATTTGTGTCATGGTTATGTAAGTAATTTTTTTATGATATACTTTGCTTGTTTGTAATATACTATGTTGGTTATTCTATTTAACTACAATTGTGATGTATTCACACACACACACACACACACACACACACACACACACACACACACACACACACACACACACACACACACACACACACACACACACACACACACACACACACACACACACACACACACACACACACACACACACACACACACACACACACACACACACACACACACACACACACACCAGTGGAGATAACGAGTTGCAAAAATTACTCAAAAAAAAAAAGTAGAACCCAAAAAGCCAAATTTATTTTCGAAAAATACTGGAATTATCAGAAAAAATTCACGTTCATTGCATAATATCATGAATTAACCTATTCATTCATTCATCTCCTCCATTAATAATAATTAAAAAACACACACATTTTCCTGACCTTATTCATCATGGATAATTTCAAAAAAATTCGAAACTTTAAGTCTTTCATTAATCGAAGGATTTGGAAAGAAATTAAAAATGCATATAGTGACATTCGCTTATCCGTTTCGATTCCTTGTAAATTGGGTTCGATTACGGAACTTTCGGTATTTTTTTTCCCCGTCAACTTTTCAAAAAAAAAAAAAAAAGAAAGAAAAAAAAAGAAAGAAGAAAAGAAAAGAAGAAAAAAATTAGAAGAAAAGGGGGGGGGAAGAGATACAAGGTTGAAGCAATTTTGTTGTTATTGTTGTTGTTATTGTTCTTGTTGTTGGTTGTTATGCTTGTGGTTGTTGTTTTTATTGATGTTTGTTGTTTTTGTTATTGTTGCCGTTGTTGTAGTTGTTGTTGCTGTTTTTGTTGTTGTTGTTGTTATTGTTATTGTTGTTATTGCTGTTGTTGCTATTGCTGTTGTTGCTGTCGTTGAAATTGTTGTTGTTAGTGTTATTGTAGTTGTTTTTATTGTTCTTGAAATTGCTGTTGTTATAGTTGTTGTTATTGTTGTTCTTGTTGCTATGGCTGTTGTTGCTGTTGAAATTGTTGTTGTTATTGTTATTGTTGTTGTTATTGTTATTGTTGTTGTTGTTATTGTTGCTATTGCTGTTGTTGCTGATATTGTTGTTATTAAAATTGTTGTTATTAAAATTGTTGTTGTTATTATTGTTGTTATTAAAATTGTTGTTATTATTGTTGTTACTGTTGTTGTTGTTATTGTTATTGTTGTTGTTAATGTTGTTGATATTGTTGTTATTGTTATTGTCGTTGCTCTTGTTCTTGTTATTAGTGTTGTTGTTATTGTTTTTGTTGTTATTGTTGTTGCTGTTGTATATTCGTCGTATCCTATATCTATTAAATAAAATGAGATACCAATTAACATTATGCTGTTACGATCACGCTAATGAATTTTCTCATTAGAATTAACACATGCTGATTCAATAATATGCTAATTAAGGCTATGCTGATATGCTGAGCCTGATATCACGTGGTATCAATATCGTGTCATTAGGTTAAAGATTTTTGTCTAAAATATTAATGACGATTTCGCTAATTTATGCAAATTTATAATGTGCCTGAAATGTGTGCATTAACATCCTTGATTATTTTTAACCCTTTGCTGACTAATTGATATGCGTCAAGATAATGTTATTTGCATTTGTGTAAAATTACTACTATTATTTGTATCAGTAATGAATTATCATCCTTATTGCATATATTCATTATTATTGGTTTATTATCATTGGTTTATTATCGTATTATATTGGTTTATTTTTAGTATTTCTATCATATTATATTGGTTTATTTTTATTATTTTTATCATATTATATTGGTTTATTTTTATTATTTTTATCGTATTATATTGGTTTATTTTTATTATTTTTATCGTCTTATATTGGTTT
>NC_091561.1:38970635-38978135 GCF_042767895.1 Penaeus vannamei
AAAGCCAAACAGACAGAAAACACACAAACAAACAAAGACAAACAGACCGAACACAGACAAAACCAAACAGACAAACAGACCGAGAACAGACAAAGCCAAACAGACCGAAAACCAATAAAACCAAACAGACAGACACACACAGCCCCCGCAGACCCAGCCACCCAATATTCGCGACACTCGACCCAGCGCTAAACCCACTGAGATTAGGTCATTAGCAACCTTGATTTGCGAGAGAAAGAAGTGCGCAGGATGATGCAGGAAATGCAATATATATGCCAGTTTCAGGCTCGATATTGCAAAGAAAAGTAGGATGGTTTAAGGCATTTTCGAATCAGGATTAGCAAGCGTGTGCGTCGCTGGTGGATGTACGTACATGGGTCTTCAGGCGTACATGTGGGGAATATGTGTATGGACAGACCTGGTCGGTGGTGTGGAATATATATTGTCTGTGCATATAAACATACAGCTTACAGACAAGAATACATACACACACACACGCACATACACAAAGACACACATTCTTTTAAACTCTCCTTTTCATATTCTCTCTCTCTCTCTCTTTCTCCCTCTTTCTCTCTCTCTTTCTTTCTCTTTCTCTCTCTCTCTCTCTCTCTCTCTCTCTCTCTCTCTCTCTCTCTCTCTCTCTCTCTCTCTCTCTCTCTCTCTCTCTCCCTCTCTCTCTCTCTCTCCTTCCCTCTCTCTCTCTCTGTTTATTGACCTTGGTTTATCCATCTATACATAACAGTCTCTCTCTCTCTCTCTCTCTCTCTCTCTCTCTCTCTCTCTCTCTCTCTCTCTCTCTCTCTCTCTCTATGTATGTATATATATATATATATATATATATATATATATATATATATATATATATATATATACATATATATATATATATATATATATATATATATATATATATATATATGTATATATATATATATATATATTTATATATATATATATGTACATATATATATATATATATATATATATATATATATATATATATATATATATATATATATATATATAAAGTATCTTCATATTCATTCTCAGAGACGAAGAGAGGAATAAAGATAATTCCATTCTTTCATATAACAAGATTAATCAAGAGCTCACTTCTGATGTTAAATATTCTCACCTGTGCCTCCAAAGCGAGCATATTTTACTTAAAGAAAGGAGGGATACTTTTTGCGATTCTCGAAATTACCTGTCAGGCACACGCGACCGGGGATGCTCTCTCTCGCTCTCTCTCTCTCTCGGTCTCTCGGTCTCTCGGTCTCTCGGTCTCTCGGTCTCTCTCTCTCTCTCTCTCGCTCTCGGTCTCTCGGTCTCGCTCGCTCGCGCGCTCTCTCTCTCTCTCGCTCTCTCTCTCTTTCTCCTTTTTTCTCTTTTTAGGTTTCGTTTTCCGTGTCTCTTTCTCTATTGCTGTTTTTTTTCTCTTTCTCTTCCAAGCTTCTATGTTTCTATCTATATTTTCCTTTCTGTCTATCTCTCTCTATTTTTTTTATCTCAATCTTTCTAGTTCTCTCCCTCTCTCTCATTCTCTCTCTCTCTCTCTAGATTTCATATTCTGCCTCTGTTTCTTTCTCTTTCGCTCTCTTTCCCACTTTATCTTTCTAGCTTTCTCTATATCCTTATCTTTATATTTTCCTTTCTGTTTCTCTCTTTTCTCTTTTCTCTGTCTGTCTGTCTGTCTGTTCTGTATGTCATCTCTCTCTCTCTCTACTCTCTCTCTCTCTCTCTCTCTCTTTCTCTCTCTCTCTCTCTCTCTTTCGCCATTTGACTTGATTTTCTTTCTAATTTTCCTTCTCTGTGTCTTTGTCTCTTGTTCTTTTTCTCTCATCTTTTTTTCTTTCTAGATTTCATTTTCTGTCTCTGTCTCTTTCCCTTTCGCTCAGTTCTTTCCTTCTGTTTTTTTTTTTCTAGCTTTTCTCTATATTTCTATCTCTTTAGAGTTTCTAACTTTCTGTTTGTCTGTCCTGCCTGTCCATCTGTCTGTTCTCTCTCTCTCTCTCTCTCTCTCTCTCTCTCTCTCATCTCCTCTTCTCTCTCTCTCTCTCTCTCTCTCTCTCTCTCTCTTTCTCTCTCTCTCTCTTTCTCTCTCTCTTTCCTTCTTCCTTTCCACCACTTCCTTTTTCCTCCCTCTGACATTTCCTGCCAACGCAAAGCAAATTTCTTTTCTTCCATTATTTCAAAAATGGTTCCTCGGTTTCGTACCAGACTAAATTGTTCTTTAAATCGTTCTCTAAATTGTTCTTTTCTTGTTCACTTGTTTTCCGTTTTCTAATTTGTTTGTGATAATCATGTTTGTTATTTTCACTTGGGTCAGATGGGTTATTTCGTCTATTATCGTATTTATTCATTTGTTTATTTATTCTTTTACTTATTGATCGAACGCCTTTTACGCTATTTAATTCTTATAATCTTTAGAATCGAATCCTATAAAATCCCCAAAATTTTCCATAAGATCGGCTCTTCACTTTCTCCTTCATTTGTTTTTGTCTTGTTTCGTTTCTTACGTCTATACTTGGAAGCTGATTTTGTGGCATCGGATTCCCCTATAATGTGTTTGGAAACTCTCCAGACGAGGGTTAGATACTGGAAAATATAAAGGCTGTAATTAACGGTTTTTCATTCGCTTCTAGAATTGAATCACCTGAAAAAAATTGAATTCTTTTCTCGAGATAACAAGAAGCAATTTTGGGACTTTCTTAAAAAATGAATAAATAAATAAATAAATAAAATAGATAAAAAATAAAATAAAAGATATATATCGCTCGATGTAAAAAATATGGACCTTAAAGATATTAATTGTTTTCGTCAGAACTAATTGAAATTACCACTCAGAGATCAGTACAAAATGTAGCTTGATAATCCTGATAAAACAAGCTTGATATTCTTGATGAAATTAGCTACATATTCCTGATACATTAGGCTTGATATTCTTGACAAAATAAACTTGATAATCCTGATAAAACAAGCTTGATATTCTTGATGAAATTAGCTACATATTCCTGATACATTAGGCTTGATATTCTTGACAAAATAAACCTGATATATATGATAAAATAAGCTTGATGTTCTTGATGAAATTAGCTAAACATATTCCTGATAGAATAGGCTTGATAAACTTGATAATCCTGATAAAACAACCTTGATATTCTCGATGAAATTAGCTACATATTCCTGATAGAATAAACTCGATATTCTTGACAAAATAAACTTGATATGCCTGATAAGATTAAAATAGTTACAATGAAACTTGACCAAAAAAGGTTAAAACGAATTATCAATACAGAAAGTGATTATGCTAATTTCAGTATACTTTCCCTTGTAAAGTAATATTCGGTTCTAAAACAGACATATACGCAAATATAGACATTTCCCTTTTCATGCCCAAAAATATCTATGTGAAAATGGGTCCTAATCTGTTTTTTTTTCTTTCATTCATTAATTTATCCATTAATTTCTAGTTTTCATTCACTGTATCTTTGTCTCTCTCGCTCTTTTTTCTCTTTTATATTTTTTTTCTTTCTAGATTTAATATTCTGTCTCTGTCTCTTTCTCTTTCGCTCTCTTTCCCTTATTTCTTTTTTCTTCCTATTTATCTTCGTGTGGCGGATGACCTTAACATTAATATCATCAAACGTGTTAACTCTTATAAAATGTTATAATGTTAATGTTAATTAGAATGTTAACTCATCATCAGATACAACGAACAAATCTTTCGGTATAAACTTCCTGAAACTCAATTTAAAAAGCATTTATATATAACTATATCAAAATAAAACGAAAAAAATATATATTTGCGATTGATTCTATAATCCATATGTAACTTAAATTTATTATTTTCCATACAGCAAATACATTTAGTATTCGTATCAAAATAAAAAAATATATATATTTACAATTGATTTATAATTCATACGTAACTTAAGTTTATTATTTTCCATACAGCAAATGCAGTTAGTATTCGTATCAAAATAACAAAAAAATATGTATTTACGATTGATTTTATAATTCATACCTAACTTTTTATTATTTTCCATGCATTAAATACATTTAGTATTCGTATCAAAATAAAACAAAAAATATATTTACGATTGATTTTATAATACGTAACTTAAGTTTTTTTTGTCCACACAGCAAATGCAGTTAGTATTCGTTTGGTAAAAAAAAAAAAAAAAAAAAAAAAAAAAAAAAAAAAAAAAAACTGGCCATTCGGTTTGTTAAGTTATAACAACTTTTGATTAAAGTTTGTGAAACGCCGAAGCTATCGTTGTGTACGGCAAAGATTCGATGGGTTAGCCGTCAATTAAAGTTTGGGAATGCTGGTCTAACTGCCTGACTTTGTCTCCCTCTCTCGCTTTCTGTCTGTCTGTCTGTCTGTCTGTTTCTGTCTCGGTCTCTCTCCTTCTCGTGTCTCTGACTGTGTCTGTGTCTCTGTTTCTGCCTCTCTCTCTCATTTCTCTTTCTTTCTCCCTCTCTCTCTCTCTCATTTATCTTTCTTTCTCTCTCTCTCTCTCTCTCTCTCTCTCTCTCTCTCTCTCTCTCTCACTTCTCTCTCTCTCTCTCTCTCTCTCTCTCTCTCTCTCTCTCTCTCTCTCTCTCTCTCTCTCCACCCTCTCTCTCTCTCAAACCATAGACACGCATAAACACATACATACATACATGCCATCGTACATTTATAAATACAAACACCCATACATACATATAAATGCGTGTTTTTACGTATATGTGTTTGTTGTTTCACTATGTTCGGATATTTTTCACTATAGATATTTTTCACTATGTCTGGATATCTTTCACCATGATTGGATATTTTTGAGTATGGATATTTTTCACTATGGATAATTTTCACTATGGATATTTTTCACTATGTCTAGATATCTTTCACTATGATTGGATATTTTTGAGTATGGATATTTTTCACTATGTGTGGATATCTTTCACTATGATTGGATATTTTTCACTATGTTTGGATATTTTTCACTATGTTTGGATATTTTTCACTATGTTTGGATATTTTTCACTATGTTTGGATATTTTTCACTATGTCTGGATATTTTTCACTATGTTTGGATATTTTTCACTATGTATATTTTTCACTATGTGTGGATATTGTTCACTATGTTTGGATATTTTTCACTATGTTTGGATATTTTTCACTATGTCTGGATATTTTTGAGTATGGATATTTTTCACAATGTGTTGATATTTTTCACTATGTTTGGATATTTTTCTTTGTGTTTAGAAGCGAGTTCATTCCCATTTCGCTTCAGTCTGTCATCCGTTAATTTATGTCATGCCGTCCATCATGACTATCTGTGACACTATGTGACATATCTTATCCTTAGTAGGGGTGTGTCACAGATATTTTTTTTTTTTTTGTTTGTTTCCGAGAATAAGGGAGGGAGGGAGGGAGGGAGGGAGGGATGGAGGGAGGGAGGGAGGGAGGGAGGATAAAGGGAAAATATATATATATATAGAGGGGAATGAGAAGCGAATAAGAGAGAGAAACTGAGAAGAGTATAAATATAAAGAGAGAGAGAAAGACGAGAGTATAGCAAAGAAAAAAGCAGAGAATTGAAAGAGAGACGAAACTAATATTCCTCCCCCCAAAAAAGTATAGTTATATATATGATATACACACATATATATATTATTACACAGACATATATATATATACATATATATATATATATATATATACATATACACATAAATGAAAACATTCAAACGAAAAATCCTGTGTATCCTTCTCTTCTTCGTTTTAAATTCATCTTTTCCGACGTTTTCTTTTTCTTTTTTCTTTTCTTTTCTTTTTTTGTCCTTTCCTTTGATTTCACAGAAAACGAGAACCCGCCGCCGATACTGTGCTGCCATCTGTGGGATTATTTTTGCACTATGTTGCGAGAGGCAAATTTCCAATATAACTAATGGTCGAGGCATCACGCAGTTCCCCCATTAGGACGTTAATCCCATTACATTTACGTGGCGCGTTGATCCTTATCGACTCTCATCGGCTTTTCCTTGTTTCTTTCCTGTGTTTCTCTTCTAGTTTCTTTCTCTCTTTCGTTTTCATGTGATTCTCTTTCGTTGTCTCTTTCTCATTTTCTTTTCTTGTTCCTCTGTTTCTCATAATTCCATTCTTCCTCTTTTTAATTTGTTGTTGTTGTTTTGTTTCTTTTCATTCTGTTTCCTCGCAATCTGCTTATTGTTATTATCTCTATCCACTTTTTTATTGCTCTCTCTAAGAATCCTTGTAAATATTTACTTCTTATTCTTTAAAACAAATTCAAGCAAGCACAAAAAAATGCAAATACAAAAATACTTATTATCAAAGAAAAAAAAAATCCTCTTCTATTTTTTTCGCTTTTCCTTTTCCCTCCCTTCTTCACTCTCTTTCTTTCCCCGTTTCCTCTTCCATTCTAATTCCCTTTTCCTTCTCCTCTCTCTCCTTTCCTCACTTCCTTCCCTTTGGTCCTCCTCACATCTCTCCCTCTTCCTCCTTTTTCAAACTTCCTCTTTCTCTCCCTTTCCTGTCATCCTCTTCCTTTTCCTTCCTCTTCTTCCTTTCCCTCCCTCTCCTGTTTTCCTTAATTTCTCCCTCCTTTCTAACCCCATCTTTATCCCCCCTTCCCTTTTCTCCTCCCTCCCTTTATCCCTTCCTCCATCCTTCTCTCCTTCCCCATCTCTTCTTCCCCCATCCCTTTCTCCCTCCTTCCCTTTCTGTTACTTTCCTCCCCTCCCTTTATCCCTCCCCCTCCTTTCTACCCTTCTTTTATCCCTTCCCTTCCTCACCCTTCCTCTCCCTCCTCCTACCCCCACCCACACACCACCACCCTTACCCCCACCCCTCACCCTCTCCCTCCATCCCATCCCTCCCTCCAACCCCCAATTTCCTCCTCCATCCCCATCCCACCCCCCTACCTCCATCCCCACCACCCCCACCATTCCCCCACCCTTCACCACCACCCATCCCCCTCTACCCACCACTCACCCCTACACCCCACCCGCTATGCCCACCCCTGCACTTACTTACCCCCACCACCACCCCCACCTATTCCCCCACCCTCACCACCACCTATCCCTCTCCACTCACTCACCTCTCACACCCCACTCCCCTAACCCACCCCATCACCATCCCCAATTTCAACCTTCATCCCTCCGTATCCCTCCCCACAATCCCTGAACCCCGACCTCCATCCCCTACCCCACCACTTTATCACCATCCCTAAATCCTCCATCCCTCCCCCACCCCACCACCCCCCACCTCCACCCCCACCCCCCACCTCCACCCCCCACCCCTCCACCCCTTTAATTCTCCCCTCACCATTCCCCTTTGGCCTTTGTTTACCTCCACAATTTTCACCTCACTCACCACCACTTTCACCCCCCCCTCCATCCCTCCCCCTCCACCTCCCATCAGCTTCACTCCACTTCTTCCCCCATCTCCCCACCCTCACCACCACTACCATCCCTTTCCCCTTAATTCCT
>NC_091561.1:39008135-39010635 GCF_042767895.1 Penaeus vannamei
TTCCTATTTGCTCGGTTTTGAATACTTTTTGCACCGATAATTATTGGGATTAGTTGCATTGAGATTCTACATATTTCGATTTAAGATCCTATTTGCTCTAATTTTCATAATTTTTGCACCGACAAAAATTGGGACTTGTTGCTTTGAGGTTCCATTTCTCTATTTCGATTTCAAGGCCTTTCTGTTTGCTCAGTTTTTTTTTTTTTTTTTTTTTTTGTACTTTTTGCACCGACATTTATTGGGACTGTTATTGTATTGAGATTCTACATATTTCGATTTTAATATCTTATTTGCTCAAATGTTCATACTTTTTGCACCGAAAATAATTGGGACTGTAGTTGCCTTGAGGTTCCATTTTCTCTATTTCGAGTTCAAGGCTTTTCTATTTGCTCAATTTTTCATACTTTTTGCACCGATAATTATTGGGACTAGTTGCAATAAGATTCTACATATTTCGATTTAAGACCTTCCCATTTGCTCATTTTCTTCATACTTTTTGCACCGACAATAATTGGGACTTGTTGCCTTGAGGTTCCATATATCTATTTCGATTTCAAGGCCTTTCTATTTGCTCAGTTTTTTAGTACTTTTTGTAACGATGATTATTGGGACTAGTTGCAATAAGATTCTACATATTTCGATTTAAAATCCTATTTGCTCAAATTTTCATACTTTTTGCATTGACAATAATTGGGACTGTTGTTGCCTTGAGGTTCCATTTTCTCTATTTCGATTTCAAGGCTTTTCTATTTGCTCAGTTTTTTGTACTTTTTGCACCGACATTTATTGGGACTGTTATTGTATTGAGATTCTACATATTTCGATTTTAAGACCTTCCTATTTGCTCTATTTTTCATACTTTTTGCACCGACAATAATTGGGACTGTTGTTGTCTTGAGGTTCCATTTCTCTTTCTCGATTTAAAGGCCTTTCTATTTGCTCAATTTTGAATACTTTTTGCAACGATGATTATTGGGATTAGTTGCAATAAGATTCTACATATTTCGATTTCTATTTGCTCAATTTTGTAATACTTTTTGGATTCTCTATTCTAGTCTATTTGGAACGTTTATATCAATAATTGGGACTGTTGTTGCCTCGAGGTTCCATTTCTCTTTTTCGATTTCAAGGCTTTTCTATTTGCTCGGTTTTGAATACTTTTTGCAACGGTAATTATTGGGATTAGTTGCATTGAGATTCCAAATATTTCGATTTTAAGATCTTCCTATTTGCTGAAATTTTCATACTTTTTGCACTGACAATTAGCGGGACTGTAGTTGCAAAATACCGAGATTCCAAAATATTTCTCGATTTTAATGGACCTCTTCCTCTATTTGCTCTATTTTTCATAATTTTTGCACCGACAATAATTGGGACTTGTTGCCTCGAGGTTCCATTTCTCTTTTTCGATTTCAAGGCTTTTCTATTTGCTCAATTTTGAATACTTTTTGCAACGATGATTATTGGGACTAGTTGCAGTGAGATTCTACATATTTCGATTTTAAGACCTTCCAATTTGCTCTAATTTTCATACTTTTTGCACCGACAATTATTGGGACTGTTGTTGCCTTGAAGTTCCATATATCTATTTCTATTTCAAAACCTTTATATTGATGATTAATGGGACTGCTGTTGCATTGAGGTTCCAATCTCTATTTCGATTTCAAGACCTTTCTATTTGCTGAAATTTTCATACTTTTTGCATTGACAATAATTAGGACTGTTGTTGCCTCGAGGTTCCATTTCTCTTCTTCGAGTTCAAGGCTTTTCTATTTGCTCGGTTTTGAATACTTTTTGCAACGATGATTATTGGGACTGTAGTTGCAATGAGATTCCAAATATTTCGATTTTAAGACTTTTCCATTTGCTCAAATTTTCATACTTTTTGCACCGACAATAATTGGGACTTGTTGCCTTGAGGTTCCATTTTCTCTATTTAGATTTCAAGGCCTTTCTGTTTGCTCATTTTTTTTGTACTTTTTGCACCGACATTTATTGGGACTGTTATTGTATTGAGATTCTACATATTTCGATTTTAATATCTTCTTATTTGCTCAAATGTTCATACTTTTTGCACCGAAAATAATTGGGACTGTTGTTGTCTTGAGGTTCCATTTCTCTTTTTCGATATCAAGGCTTTTCTATTTGCTCAGTTTTTCATACTTTTTCCACCGATAATTATTCGGACTAGTTGCATTGAACTTCCAAATATTTCGATTATAAGACCTTCCTATTTGCTCAAATTTTCATAATTTTTGCTCCGACAATAATTGGGACTGTTGTTGTCTTGAAGTCCCATTTCTCTATTTCGATTTTAAGACCTTCCTATTTGCTCAAATTTTCTTACTTTTTGCACCGACAATTAGTTGGACTTCAGCTGCCTTGAGTTTCCAAATATTTCGATTTTAAGACCTTCCTATTTGCTCAAATTTTCATGCTTTTTGACTGCTATATTCTAGTCTATTTAGAACGTTTATATCAAATCAGGAGACAAGTTTTC
>NC_091561.1:39020635-39030635 GCF_042767895.1 Penaeus vannamei
ATTAGTACTCACTTCTTCATCTTCTTTTCTTCCATTTATCTATCCCTTCTTTTCCCTACTCACTTCTTTCATCTTCCTTTTTCTTCCATTCATCTATCCCCTTCTTTTCCCTACTCACTTCTTCATCTTCTTTTCTTCCATTTATCTATCCCCTTCTTTTCCCTACCCACTTCTTCATCTTTTTTTCTTCCATTTATCTATCCCCTTCTTTTCCCTACTCACTTCTTCATCATTTTTTCTTCCATTTATCTATCCCCTTCTTTTCCCTACTCACTTCTTCATCTTCTTTTCTTCCATTTATCTATCTCCTTCTTTTCCCTACCCACTTCTTCATCTTTTTTCTTCCATTTATCTATCCCCTTCTTTTCCTACTCATCTACTCTCTCATCATTTTTTCTCTTCCATTTATCTATCCCCTTCTTTTCCCTACTCACTTCTTCATCTTCTTTTCTTCCATTTATCTATCCCCTTCTTTTCCCTTCTCACTTACTTCATCTTCTTTTCTTCCATTTATCTATCCCCTTCTTTTACCTACTCACTTCTTCATCTTCTTTTCTTCCATTTATCTATCACCTTCTTTTCCCCTACTCACTTCTTCATCTTCTTTTCTTCCATTTATCTATCCCCTTCTTTTCCCTTACTCACTTACTTCATCTTTTTTTCTTCCATTTATCTATATCCCCTTCTTTTATCTACTCACTTACTTCATCTTTTTTCTTCCATTTATCTATCCCTTCTTTACCTACTCACTTACTTCCATCTTTTTTCTTCCATTTATCTATCCTTCTTTTACCTACCACTTACTTCATTTTTTTTTCCCCACTTATCTATCCCCTTCTTTTCCTACTCACTTACTTCATCTTTTTTTCTTCCATTTATCTATCCCCTTCTTTTACCTACTCACTTACTTCATCTTTTTTTTTTCCACTTATCTATCCCCTTCTCTTTTTCCCTACTCACTTCTTCATCTTTTTTTTCTTCCATTTATCTATCCCCTTCTTTTCCCTACTCACTTACTTCATCTTTTTTCTTTCCATTTATCTATCCCCTTTCTTTTAGCCCATCACTCACTCCTTCATCTTCTTTTTTTTTTCTTCTTCTTCTTCTCTCCTTGCTTTATGGCGCAGCTGGGTTTTTCTTCCACTTATCTATCCCTTCTTTTCCTACCTTTAGTCCCTTTCCATCTTTTTTTTCTTCTTTCTCCTCTTCTCTCTCCTTGTTGCTTTGGCACACTAATCTCTTTCTTTCCATTTATCTAATATCATTTATCTATCCCCTTCTTTTTTTACCTACTCACTCTCCCTTCATCTTTTTTCTTCTTCTTCTCTCCTTGCTTTGGCGCAGCTGGGTTTTTCTTTCCACTTATCTACTCCTTCTTTTCCCTACTCAGTCCCTTCATCTTTTTTCTTCTTCTTCTTCTTCTCTCTCCTTGCTTTGGCACACCCTCTTCTTCCATCTATCTATCATTTGTCTATCCCCTTCTTTTCCCTACTCACTCCCTTCATCTTTTTTCTTCTTCTTCTTCTTCTCTCTCCTTGCTTTGGCACACCCTCTTCTTCCATCTATCTATCATTTATCTATCCCCTTCTTTTCCCTACTCACTCCCTTCATCTTTTTTTTTCTTCTTCTCTCTCCTTGCTTTGGCACACCCTCTTCTTCCATTTATCTATCATTTATCTATCCCTTTCTTTTCCTTACTCACTCCCTTCATCTTTTTTTTTCTTCTCCTTCTTCTCTCTCCTTGCTTTGGCACACCCTCTTCTTCCATCTATCTATCCTTTATCTTTCCCCTTCTTTTCCCTACTCACTCCCTTCATCTTTTTTTTTCTCTCTCTCCTTGCTTTGGCACACCCTCTTCTTCCATCTATCTATCATTTATCTATCCCCTTCTTTTCCCTACTCACTCCCTTCATCTTTTTCTTCTTCTTCTTCTTCTTCTTCTCTCCTCCTTGCTTTTAAGCACCTTCCCACTATCTATCATTTATCTATCCCCTTCTTTCCCCCTACTCAATTCTCATCTTTTTTTCTTCTTCTTTTCTCTTGCTTTGACATGCACTCCTCTTCTTCCATTTATCTATCATTTATCTATTCCCTCTTTCCTTCTTTCACTCCTCATCTTTTTTTCTTCTTCTTCTCTCTCCTTGCTTTGGCACACTTTCCATTTATCTATCCTTTATTCATCCTTCTTTCCTTCTTCACTCCCCTTCATCTTTTTTCTTCTTCTTCTCTCTCCTTTTGCTTTGCACACTTCTTCCATTTATCTATCCTTATCTATCCCCTTCTTTTCCCTACTCACTCCCTTCATCTTTTTTCTTCTTCTTTCTTTCTCTTGCTTTTGCTGCAATTCTTCTTCCATTTATCTTTATATCATTTCATCTATCCCCTTCTTTCCCTACCTCCACTCCCATCTTTTCTTCTTTCTCTCCTTGCTTTGGCACACCCTCTTCTTCCATTTATCTATCCTTTTATCTATCCTTTTCCACTACCCTTCATCTTTTCTTCTTTCTTCTCCTTGCTTTGGTACTCATCTCTCTTCTTCATTTATCTATCATTTCTTTTTTCTTCTTTCTTCTTCTCTCTCCTTGCTTTGGCGCACACCCTCTTCTTCCATTTATCTATCATTTATCTATCCCCTTCTTTTCCCTACTCACTCCCTTCATCTTTTTTTTTCTTCTTCTCTCTCTCTTGCTTTGCACACCTTCTTCTTCCATTTATCTATCATTTATCTATCCCCTTCTTCCTACTCACTCCCTTCTTCCATCTTTCTTCTTCTCTCCTTGCTTTGGCGCACCCTCTTCTTCCATTTATCTATCATTTATCTATCCCCTTCTTTCCTTACCACTCCTCTATCTTTTTTCTCTTCTTCTCTCTCTGTTTCATACCCTCTTCCATTTATCTATCATTTATCTATCCCTTCTTTCCCTACTCACTCCTTCATCTTTTTCTCTCCTGCTTTGGCGCACACTCTTCTTCCATCTATCTATCATTTATCTATCCCCTTCTTCACTCCCTTCATCTTTTTTTTTCTTCTTTTTCTTTCTTCTCTTCTTCCTTCTCCCTTGCTTTGGCACACCCTCTTCTTCCATTTATTTATCTATCCCCTTCTTTTCCCTACTCACTCCTTCATCTTTTCTTCTTCTCTCTCCTCTGCTTTACACACCCTTCTTCCATTTTATCTATCATTTATCTATCCCTCTCTTTTCCCTATCACTCCCTTCATCTTTTTTTCTTCTTCTTCTCTCTCTCCTTGCTTTGGCACAATCCTTCCATTTAATATTTATCTATCCCCTTCTTCCCTACTCACCCCCTTCATCTTTTTTTCTTCTTCTTCTCTCTCCTTGCTTTGGCACACCCTCTTCTTCCATTTATCTATCCTTTATCTATCCCCTCTTCTTTTCCCTACTCACTCCTTCATCTTTTCTTCCTTTCCCTTTTGCTTTGCTAAATTTCTTCTTCCATTTATCTATCCTTTATCTATCCCCTCTTTTTCCTTCTTTCACTCCTTCATCTTTTTTTTTTCTTCCCTCTCTTGCTTTGCGCACCCTCTTCTTCCATTTATCTATCATTTATCTATCCCCTTCTTTTCCTACTCACTCCTTCATCTTTTTTTTCTTCTTCTTCTTCTTCTTCCTTGTTGCTATAACACCCTCTTTTCCATCTATCTATCATTTATCTATCACCTTCTCTTTCTCCTACTCACTCCTTCATCTTTTTTTTTTTCTTCCTTGTTTTGGCGCACCTCTCTCTTCCATTTATCTATCATTTATCTATCCTCTTTTTCCCTAATACTCACTCCCTTCTCATCTTTTTTCCTCTCCTGCTTTGGCGTACCACTCTTCCATCTATCTTTATCATTTATCTATCCTCTTCTTTCACTCCCCTTCATCTTTTTTTTTTTTTCTCTCTTCTTTCTCCTTCCTCCTTGCTTCTGGCACACCCTCTTCTTCCATTTATCTATCCTTTATCTATCCCCTTCTTTTCCCTTCTTTCACTCCCTTCATCTTTTTTTTCTTCTTCTTTTCTCTCCTTGCTTTGGCGCACCCTCTTCTTCCATTTATCTATCCTTTATCTATCCCCTTCTTTTCCCTTCTTTCACTCCCTTCATCTTTTTTTTCTTCTTCTTCTCTCTCCTTGCTTTGGCACACCCTCTTCTTCCATTTATCTATCCTTTATCTATCCCCTTCTTTTCCCTACTCACCCCTTCATCTTTTTTTCTTCTTCTCTTCTTTCTCTCTCCTTGCTTTTGGCACACCCTCTTCTTCCATTTATCTATCATTTACCTATCCCTTTCTTTTCCCTACTCACTCCCTTCATCTTTTTTTTCTTCTTCTTCTTCTCTCTCCTTGCTTTGGCACACCCTCTTCTTCCATTTATCTATCATTTATCTATCCCCTTCTTTTCCCTACTCACTCCCTTCATCTTTTTTTTCTTCTTCTTCTTCTCTCTCCTTGCTTTGGCGCACCCTCTTCTTCCATCTATCTATCATTTATCTATCCCCTTCTTTTCCCTACTCACTCCCTTCATCTTTTTTCTTCTTCTTCTCCTTGCTTTGGCACACCCTCTTCTTCCATTTATCTATCATTTATCTATCCCCTTCTTTTTCCTACCTACTCCCTTCATCTTTTTTTTTTTTCTTTTCTTCTTCTTCTCTCTCCTGCTTTATGCACCCCTCTCTTCCATTTATCTATCATTTATCTATCCCCTTCTTTTCCCTACTCACTCCCTTCATCTTTTTTTTCTTCCCTCTCCTGTTTTTGGCACACTCTTCTTCCATCTATCTATCATTTATCTATCCCCTTCTTTCACTCCCTTCATCTTTTTTTTTTCTTCTTCTTCTTCCTTCTCCTTTCTTTGGCACACCCTCTTCTTCCATTTATCTATCATTTATCTATCCCCTTCTTTTCCCTACTCACTCCCTTCATCTTTTTTCTTCTTCTCTCTCCTTGCTTTGGCGCACCCTCTCTTCTTCCATTTATCTATCATTTATCTATCCCCTTCTTTTCCCTACTCACTCCCTTCATCTTTTTTTTCTTCTTCTTCTTCTCTCTCCTTGCTTTGGCACACCCTCTTCTTCCATTTATCTATCATTTATCTATCCCCTTCTTTCCCTACTCACCCCCTTCATCTTTTTTTTTCTTCTTCTTCTTCCTTCTCCTTGCTTTGGCGCACCCTCTTCTTCCATTTATCTATCATTTATCTATCCCCTTCTTTTCCCTACTCACTCCCTTCATCTTTTTTTTCTTCTTCCCTTTCCTTGCTTTGGCGCACCCTCTTCTTCCATTTATCTATCCTTTATCTATCCCCTTCTTTTCCCTTCTTTCACTCCCTTCATCTTTTTTTTTTTCTTCCCTCTCCTTGCTTTGGCGCACCCCTCTTCTCTCTTTCCATTTATCTATCATTTATCTATCCCCTTCTTTTCCCTACTCACTCCCTTCATCTTTTTTTTCTTCTTCTCTCTCCTTGCTTTGGCACACCCTCTTCTTCCATTTATCTATCATTTATCTATCCCCTTCTTTTCCCTACTCACCCCTTCATCTTTTTTTTTTCTCCTTTGCTTTGGCGCACCCCTCTTCTTCCATTTATCTATCATTTATCTATCCCCTTCTTTTTCCTACTCACTCCCCCTTCATCTTTTTTCTTCCCTCTCCTTGCTTTAAGGCACACTCTTCTTCCATCTATCTATATCATTTATCTATCCCCTTCTTTCACTCCCTCTTCATCTTTTTTTTTCTTCTTCTTCTTCTTCCCTTCTCCTTGCTTTGGCACACCCTCTTCTTCCATTTATCTATCATTTATCTATCCCCTTCTTTTCCCTACTCACTCCCTTCATCTTTTTTTTTTCTTCCCTCTCCTTGCTTTGGCGCACACTCTTCTTCCATCTATCTATCATTTATCTATCCCCTTCTTTCACTCCCTTCATCTTTTTTTTTTCTTCTTCTTCTTCCTTCTCCTTGCTTTGGCACACCCTCTTCTTCCATTTATCTATCATTTATCTATCCCCTTCTTTTACCTACTCACTCCCTTCATCTTTTTTTTCTTCTTCTTCTCTCTCCTTGCTTTGGCGCAGCTGGGTTTTTCTTCCACTTATCTATCCCCTTCTTTTCCCTACTCAGTCCCTTCATCTTTTTTTTTCTTCTTCTTCCCTCTCCTTGCTTTGGCACACCCTCTTCTTCCATTTATCTATCATTTATCTATCCCCTTCTTTTCCCTACTCACTCCCTTCATCTTTTTTCTTCTTCTTCTTCTTCTCTCTCCTTGCTTTGGCGCAGCTGGGTTTTTCTTTCACTTATCTATCCCCTTCTTTTCCCTACTCACTCCCTTCATCTTTTTTTTTTCTTCTTCTTCTTCCCTCTCCCTCCTTGCTTTGGCGCAGCTGGGTTTTTCTTCCACTTATCTATCCCCTTCTTTTCCCTACTCACTCCCTTCATCTTTTTTTCTTCTTCGTCTTCTTCTTCCCTCTCCTTGCTTTGGCGCAGCTGGGTTTTTCTTCCACTTATCTATCCCCTTCTTTTCCCTACTCACTCCCTTCATCTTTTTTTTCTTCTTCTTCTTCTCTCTCCTTGCTTTGGCGCAGCTGGGACCACACTCGCTCTTGTAACTTAGCGAAATATCTATCGTCTATCGCCAAGCAAACGAAAGCCCGACGTAGACCTCTTCGCTGCATCTCCTGGAAGAAAGATGTTAGCGTCTCGAAGATGAGAAATAGGTAGGATTCTCTTGCATTCCTTCCCTTTTCTCTCGGGATTCGTTGTCTTTTTTTTTTCTTTCTTTTCTTTTTTTTTTTTATTTCTTTTTTTCTTTTTTTTTTTTTTTTGGGGGGGGGGTTCTTGTCTGTTGTTTTTCTTGTTTTTTATCGTGTGTTAATGTTCTTTGTTTGTTGCTTCTCCCTTTTTCTTTTTGTCTTTGGTGTTTTCTTATTTACTCTGTTCTCTCTCTCTCCCTCTCCCTCTCTCTCTCTCTCTCTCTCTCTCTCTCTCTCTCTCTCTCTCTCTCTCTCTCTCTCTCTCTCTCTCTCTCTCTTTCACCTATTCGTCTCTTCTTATCTATTTCATTCTTCCCCTTCTCCCCCTCCTTTTTATTCCTCTCCGCCTTCTTCTGGCCTCTTCCTTCTATCTTCTATCCTCTCCTTCCTCCTTCCTCCCTACCCGCTCCTCCTCCTCCTATTCCACCCCCCTCCATCCCTTTCACCTCCTCCTCCTCCATCCTTTCCTCCTCCTCCTCCTCCATCCTTTCCTCCTTCTCCATCTCCTCCCCCTCTCCATCCCTTCCACCACCCCCCTCCTCCCTCCCCCTCCATCCTCTTTCCACCCCCTCCTTCGCCTCCTCCTCCACCATCTCCACCTCCACCCCTCCTCCACCACTTACCTACCCCTCCCACCCCTCCTCCACAACCCCTTCCTCCTCCTCCTCCTCCCTCCACCCTCACCTCCATCCCCTTCCCTCCTCATCCACCCCCACCTCCTCCTCCACCCCTCCATTCCTTCCACCCCCTTCTCTCCTCCTCCTCACCTCCCCCTCCCCCTCCACCCCCTCCCCTCCACCCCCTCCTCCACCCCTCTCCTCCATCCCTCCCATCCCCTCCCCCCACCAACTCCTCCTCCACCCCCTCCCCATCCTCCTCCTCCCTCCTCCTCCATCCTTTCCTCCTCCCTCCATCCTTTCCTCCTCCCTCCATCCTTTCCTCCTCCCTTATCCACCCTCCACTCCCTCCCCCTCACCTCCACCACCCTTCCTCCTCCTCCTCCCCCTTTCCTCCTCCTCCTCCTCCTCCTCCACCCCCCTCCACCCCCCCACATCCACCACCTCCACCATCCTTCCTCCCTCCCCCCACCTACCCGTCTTCCTCCATCCTTTCCTCCACCACCCCTTCCTCCTCCCTCCTCCTCCTCCTCCTCCTCGTCCTCCCCCTCCTCCTCCCTCCACCCCCTCCCTCCCCTCACCTCCCCTCCCCTCCTCCCTCACCTCCTCCTCCTCCCTCCCTCATCTCTCCTCCATCCTTTCCACCCCATCCCTCCCCTCCCCCTCCACCCCCTCCCCCTTCCTCCTCCACCCCCCTCCATCCTTTCCTCCCTCCTCCTCCTCCTCCTCCTCTACCCTTTCCCTCCTCCTTCTCCTCCTCCATCCTTTCCTCCTCCTCCTCCTCCACCCCCACCTCCCCCTCACCTCCACCACCCCTTCCTCCTCCTCCTCCACCATCCCCTACTCACTCCCTTCATCTTTTTTCTTCTTCTTCTTCTCTCTCCCTCCTTGCTTTGGCGCAGCTGGCAAAACACTCGCTCTTGTAACTCAGCGAAATATCTATCGTCTATCGCCAAGCAAACGAAAGCCCGACGTGGACCTCTTCGCTGCATCTCCTGGAAGAAAGATGTTAGCGTCTCGAAGATGAGAAATAGGTTTGATTCTCTTGCATTCCTTCCCTCTTCTCTCGGGATTCGTTGTTTTGTCTTTTTTTTCTTTGCTTTTCTGTCTTTTCTTTTTATTTCGTTTTGTTTTTGTTTTGTTTTGTTTTTTGGAGGGGTGTGTTTTTTTTCGTGTCTATTGTTTTTCTTGTTTTTTATCGTGTGTTAATGTTCTTTGTTTGTTTCTTCTCATTTTTTCTTTTTGTCTTGAGTGTATTCTTATTTACTGTATTATTTCCATATTTTCTCTCTCTCTCTCTCTCTCTCTCTCTTTCCCGTTCTCTCTCTCTCTCTTTCTCTCTCTCTCTCTCTCTCTCTCTCTCTCTCTCTCTCTCTCTCTCTCTCTCTCTCTCTCTCTCTCTCTCTCTCTCTCTCTCTCTCTCTCTCTCTCTCTCTCTCTCTCTCTCTCTCTCTCTCACCTTTCGTCTTTCTTATTTATTTAATTCTTCCATTCTCCCCCCCTTTTTATATTCTCTCTCTCCGCCCTTATCATTGGCTTCTTCCTTCCTATCCTCTCTCCTTCCTCCTCCCTCCTTCCCCCACTCTTCCTCTTTCCTTCTCGCCTCTCTTCTCCCCCTCCCTCCCTCCCCTATCTCCACCCCTCCTCCCACCATCCTCTTTCCCCTCCTCCTCCATCTCTCCACCATCCCTTCCTCCTCCTCCTCCTCCTCCAACATCCCTCCACCCCCTCTATCCTTTCCTCCTCCCCCACCCTCCATTCTTCTCACCCCTCTCCTCCTCCACCCCATCCTTTCCTCCCCCTCCACCCCTTCCTCCTCCACCCCCTCCACCACATCCTCCTCCATCCTTTCTTCCTCCTCCTCCTCCTCCTCCTGGGTAATGGAAGGCCCTCAAAGGATTCCCGCCTCGTGCCCGGGCGTGACAACTTGGGCTTAATGATGATGATGGAGTTTTGTCTCGGCGATTGGGGGGGCGGGGGAGGGTTGGGGTTGGAGGGGGAGGGAGGAGAGGAAGGAAGGAGGAGGGGGGAGGTGGGAAGGGGGAGGAGGGAGGGGGAAGGGTTGGGGTTGGAGGGGGGAGGGAGGGGGGAGGTATGGGAGGGAGGGGGAATGTGGGGATGGGGGATAAGGAGGGAGGTATGGGAGAGGGGGAATGGGATGGTAGGATGTGGAAAGGGAGGAGGAGGGAGGTATGTAAGGAAGGAGGAGGGCGAGGTGGAAGGGGAAGGGGGATAAGGAGGGAGAGGGAGGGAGGGGATGCGGAAGGGTGGGGGGGGCAGAGAGGGGAGGGGGAGGGTGGAGGAGAGAGGAGGTGGGTGGGAAGGGAAGGGGGATAAGGAGGGAGGCGGTGGATGGGAAGGGAAGGGGGGAGGGAGAGTGGGGAGGGGGAGAAGGAATGGGATGGGAAGGGGAGGAGGGGGAGGTGGAAGGGGAAGGGGATAAGGAGGGGAGGGGGAGGGAGGAGGCGGTGGATGGGGGATAAGGAGGGAGGTATGGGAGGAGGAAGGGGAATGGGATGGGAAAGGGGGAAGGGAATAAGGAGGGAGAGGGAGGGGGAGAAGGAATGGGAAGGGGGGGAGGAGGAAGGAGAAGGGAGGGGGAAGGGGGAAGGGGATGGAAGGGGGAGGTGGGGATGGGATA
>NC_091561.1:39038135-39040635 GCF_042767895.1 Penaeus vannamei
TCATTATCATTCTTCTTATCCTTTTTTCTTCTTCGTCTCCTCCTCCATCTTATTACTATTGTTTTTATCATTATCCTCCTTCTCCTTATTATTACTATTATTATTCTCATTCTTCTTTTTCTTCTTTTTCTCCTCCTCCTCCTACTCCTTCGTTTTCTTCTCTTCCTTCTTCTCCTTCTTCTCCTTCATTTTTTCCTTATCATTATTATTATTATTATTATTATTATTATTATTATTATTATTATTATTATTATTATTATTATTATTATTATTGTTATTATCATTATTATTATCATTATTATTGTGATTATTATCATTATCATCATTATTACTATTATCATCATTATCATTATTATCATTACCATTATTATCATGATTATCACGATTATCATCATTGTTATCATTATCCCTTGTTTGTATATCTATTCATTGTTTTTTTCTTGTTATCTATGAAGGTCGAAATATTTCTATCAATGGATTTTCTTCTTCTTTATCCTCTTCCTCTTCTTCTTTTCATCCCCTTTATTAATCTTTCCTCTTCTTCTTCCTCCTCTTCTTTCCACTTATCCCTTTTTTATCCTCTTCTTTATCCTCTTCCTCTTCTTCTTTTCATCCCCTTTATTAATCTTTCCTCTTCTTCTTCTTCCTCCTCTTCTTTCCACTTATCCCTTTTTTATCCTCTTCTTTATAATCATCTTCTTCTCTTCATCCCCTTTATTAATCTTTCCTCTTCATCTTCTTCCTCCTCTTCTTTCTTCTTATCCCTTTTTTTCTTCTTCTTTTTCATCATCTTCTTCTCTTCATCCCCTTTATTAATCTTTCCTCTTCTTCTTCTTCCTCCTCTTCTTTCCACTTATCCCTTTTTTATCCTCTTCTTTATCATCATCTTCTTCTCTTCCTCTCCTTTGTTTATCTCTCTTCCTCTTCTTCTTCCTCCCTTTTTTTTAGTTGCCTCATTGTCCACGTACAAGAGTGAGGAATAAAGTTTTGGTCTTTTTGAGCGTCGGCGAATGAGGAAGAGGAGGCTTTGGGGGGGGGGGTTGTCGGCGCTGTCAAGACCAGGGGGAGGGAGGGAGGGAGGGGGTGGGAGAGAGGGGGAGGGAGAAGGGAGGGAGAGAGGGAGGGAGGGAGGGAGGATGGGGAGGGGGTGGGGTTGGGGGGAAGGGGAGTGAGGGGGTGGGGGTTGTGGGCAAGGGTGGGGAGGGGAGGGGGAGGGAGGGGTGGATGGAGGGGGAGGGAGAGGGAGGATGGGAGAGGGGTGGGAGGGGATGGGGGAGGTGGGGAAGGGTGGGGAGAGGGGGAGGGAGGATGGGAGGGGGAGAGGGAGGAAGAGAGTGGAGGGGAGAAAGCCTGTGGGGGAGAAGGGAGGAAGGGAGGGTGAGGAGACAGAGAGAAGGGATGAGAGGAGAGTGAGGGAGTGAGGATTAGAGGGGGAACACAGTTGGTGGTGGAGAGAGTGGTGGTGGAAACGGAAGAGAATGATGGTGAAGGGGGAGAGGCCATGGGCGGGGCAGGGAGGGAGGCTGACAGGGGGTATGTGGGAGGGAGGGAGAAGGAGTGAGTGAAAAGGGATAAGATACGAGGCGTTGCTGGAGAGAGAGAGAGGGGGGGGAGAGGGGCAGAAGTGGAAGAGGGAGGGAGAGAGAGAAAGAGAGAGAGAGAGAGAGAGAGAGAGAGAGAGAGAGAGAGAGAGAGAGAGAGAGAGAGAGAGAGAGAGAGAGAGAGAGAGAGAGAGAGAGAGCAGTGGTGGAAGGGAGAGGAGGAGAAAAAAGGGGTAAGTGAGGGCAAGGGAGAGGGAGCGACAGAGAATGCAGGAGGGGAGGGAGGGGGGGACATAAGTGGGGGGGGGTGGAGGAGAATGGGGGTAGGGAGATAGGTCGAATAACAAGGGAGGCAGGGGGGTGGGGGGTACCCAGGGGAGTGGGGAAGGGGGCGGGGCGAAGACATTATAAGAGGAAGGGGGAGAGAGGGAGAGAGGTTGGGGAAGGGAGGAGGGGGTCAGGGTGGAGGAGGAGGGGGGGGGAGATGGGTGTGTGTGTGTGGGAGAGGAGTGGACAGGGATGGGGGGAGGGAGAGAGGGGGAGGATGACTCAGAAAAGGACGGACTTGAAGGGCAGGGGGGGAGGGAGGGAGGAAGGGGAGGAGGCAGAGGAGAAGAGGAGGGAGGAGAAGGAAGGGAGAGAGGCGGGGAGGAGGGGGGTACAGAAGGAGGATGGTGCATTAAATCGTTGATTTATATGTATGTATAAGCGGCAGCACATCCATACATGCAGTTATACTGAGTGCGTGAGCATGGATGTGTGTGTGTATGTGTATA
Organism: Penaeus vannamei; assembly: GCF_042767895.1. NCBI lineage: Eukaryota > Metazoa > Arthropoda > Malacostraca > Decapoda > Penaeidae > Penaeus > Penaeus vannamei. The sequence goes on from NC_091561.1 coordinate 39,040,453, forward strand.
CGGGTACAAGTCTTCTGTATATACATGTATACATATATACATACATACATACACACACACACACACACACATATATATATATATATATATATATATATATAAATATATATATGTATATGTATATATATATATATATATATATATATATATATATATATATATATATATATATATATATATACT
>NC_091561.1:39053135-39055395 GCF_042767895.1 Penaeus vannamei
CCCCCTCCTCTTTCTTCTTTTTCTTCCCTTCTTTTTTTTCTCTCTTGTTTCCCTCTTTTTTCTTTTCCCCTTTTTCTTTTTTTCTCTCCTCTTTTTTTTTATTTTCTTTTTTTTCTTTTTTATTTTTCCCCTTTTTTTTCTCTTTCATTTTTTCTTTTTTTCTTTTTTTTTCTCCTTCCTTTTTTCCCCCTTCTTTTCTTTTCTTCTTTTCTTCCCCTTTTTTCCCTTTTTTTTTCCCCCCGCCCCCCCACCCCGGCCCCCCCCCTCCTTTTTTTCCCCCCCTTTCCCCTTTGATCATTTTGCTATTTAAAAAGCAAAACAACCATTTTTTTTACTCACATTTATTTCACATTTAATTACCCCTCCCTTCTTCTCCCCCTTCTTTTCTTTTTCTTTCTCCCTTTCTCTTTCTTTCCCCCCCGCCCCCCGGCCCCGGCCCCCGTTTGTTTCCTTGGGTCTTTCTGTTCAAACTCGCCCGCCGTTTTCCCGGCCTTTTTGTCCCTCCCCTTTTCCCCTTTTTCTTCTCTCTTCCTTTTCTCTCTCTCTTCTCTCTCTCTCTCTCTCTCGTTCTTCTCTTTTTTCTTTCTGCCCTCCTCTCTTTTTCGTTCTGTTTCTGCTTTCTCTTTTTTTTTATTTTTTCTCTCTTCTTTTTTCTCCTTCTTCCCTTTTCTTCTTCTTTTCTTCTTTTCTTCTTCTTTTCTTCTTCCCCTTTTTTTCTCTTTTTTCCTTCTTTCTTTTTCTCTTTCTTTTCTCTTTCTCCTCTTTTCCTTTCAAATCTCTCTTCTTCTCTTTCCCTCTCTCTCTTTTCTCTTTGTTTCTCTCTCTCTTTCTCTTTCTTTTTCCTTTTTCATCCTTTCCGGGTTCTCTCTTCTATCTTCATATTTTCACTTCATTTTTCTTTTCTTCCTCATCTTCTTCTTTCTTCTATTTCTTCATTTTTCTCTTCCTTCTCTTTTTTTTATTTTTTTTTTTTATTTTTACTTCCTTTCTATGTATCTATCCATATGTCTCTCTATCTCTCTGTCTCTCTCTTTTTTTTTTTCCCCCCTCCGTGTTTCTCTCCCCCCTCTGCTCTCCCCACTCTTTCCCCCCCCCTTCCCCCCCCTGTCCTCTCCCCCCACTGTCCTCTTTCCCCCTTTTCTCCCCCCTTTCCCCTTTTTTTCCCCCTGCTCTCCCCCCTTCCCCCCTCCCTTCGCTCTCCTTCCTCTCCTCCTTCCCCTTCCATTTCCTCCCTATCCTTCCCCCTCCTCCTTCCCTCCCCTCCTTCTACTGTCCTTTCCTTCTCCCCCCTTCCCCTCCCTCCCCTTCCCTTCCCCCTCCCCTTCTCCTTCCCCCCTTCCCCTTCCCCCCTTCTCCTTCCCCCCCTCTTCCCCCTTCCCCCCTCCCCCTCCCCTTCCCTACCCTTCCCTCTCCTCCTTCCCCTTCCTTCTCTCCACCCGGCTCTCTCCCCTCCCCTTTCCCCCCTCCCCTCCCCCGCCTCCCCACAAAGGACATTATCCCAAATGCAGTGAATGTTTCCCTTGATGGTCGGCGTGCCAGGTGACTCGATGTGGGGTGGGGGTGGGGGGGTGGGGGGTCCTGCCTTAGGGTTTTCTTTACTTTAGTTTTACAACGTCTCTTTGTGGGAATGTGTAAGCACAAACACACACACACATCAATATATGAGCATCTATACATACATATATATATATATATATATATATATATATATATATATATATATATATATATATATATATTTTTTTTTTTTTTATTTATATATTTTTTGTTTTATTTTTTGTATAAAAAAAAAAACAAAAAAAAACAAAATATTATATATAATATATATATATATATATATATATATATAATATATATATATAATATTATATAATTTTATATATATTATATATATGTATATATATATTTTATATATATTATATATATATATATAATATATATATAAGTATATATTTTTTTTTATGTATATATATATATTTATTTTTTTATTTTTTTATTAAAAAAAAAAAAAAAAAAAAACACAACAAAAAAAAAAAAAAGAAAAAAAATATATATATATATATATATATATATTATATATATATTATATATATTATATATAAATTTTATAAAATTTTTTAAAAAAAAAAAAAAAAAAAAAAAAAAAAATATTTTATATTTTATTGTATTATGTATTATGTATTTTATGTATAATAATATATATATATATATATATATATATATATATATAAAAATAAAAATAAAAATAATAATACATAAT
>NC_091561.1:39055895-39063395 GCF_042767895.1 Penaeus vannamei
TATGTCCGTTTGTCTGTCTGTTTGTATGTATGTACGTATGTGTGTGTTTGTGTTTCTGTCTTTGTCTGTCTGTCCGTTTGTCTGTTTTATGTTTGTCTGTTTGTTTGTCTGTGTGTGTGTCTGTCTGCCTGTCTGTCTGTTTGTATGAATGTACGTATACATGTACGTATGAATGTGTGCGTGTTTCTGTCTCTGTCTCTGTCTAAGTTTGTCTGTCCGTTTGTCTGTTTGTATGTATGAATGTGTGTATGTTTCTGTCTCTGTCTGTCTGTCTGTTTGTATGTATGTACGTATGTGTGTGTGTGTGTGTTTCTGTCTTTGTCTGTCTGTCCATTTGTCTGTTTGTCTGTTTGTTTGTCTGTGTGTGTGTCTGTCTGCCTGTCTGTCTGTTTGTATGTATGTACGTATGTATATATGTATGTGTGTTTCTATCTCTGTCCCTGTCTAAGTTTGTCTGTCCATTTGTACCTATGTATGTATGTGAGTATGTATGTACGTGTTTCTTTCTTTGTCCCTGTCTCTGTCTGTCTGTTCGTTTGTCTGTGTGTGTCTGTCTGGCTATCTGCCTGCCTGCTGCTAGTCTCTGTCTACCTGTTTGTCTGTTTGCTTACCTGTCTGTTTGTCTGTCTGTCTGCCTGTGTGTCCGTCTCTGTCTGCTTGTCTGTCCGTTTGTTTACATATCTACCTGTCCGTCTATCTGTTTATTTATTCGTCTATCTGTCTGTCTGTCTCTTTCTAACTCCCTGCCTGTCTGTCTGTCTGTATATTTCTGTCTCTCTATCTACCTGTCTGTGTGCGTGTTAATGCTTTGTGAATAATATTGACAGAAAAAAAGTTATTTCCTCTGATAGTTTGTCATCTATGTTTTCTTGATTTGAGTCTAATTAATGTGTCTATTACCATAAAAAAAACAATATCATAACTGTTATTGTCAACAACAGCATTTATGATATATAATAATAGTGATCATGAATCATAAACACGAATGAAGAAATTAATTATCTGTATATGGATATTCATATTAATTAATATATAAATCTTTCATGATACTTTTTTTCAAATCATTATTTCTTCTTATCATTACTATCATTATTTTTTTCTATTTTTATGTATATATTCTATTTATTTATATTTCATTTTTTATTTATCTTTTTTATCTATTTATTTATTTTCATTTTTTTATTATTTTTCTATTTCATTTCATTTTAATTCATTTCATTTCATTTCATTTTATTTTTTTGTAACTAGTATCTCTAAAATTATCCTTCATTGTTCTTGAATGAATTAGTGTGAATTAGTATATGACGTCACTTCCGCTAGTTATAGTAAAACGTTCTATACTGTCTAACGCTATTGTTATTATTGCTATTTTTATAAATGTCATTATTATTGTTATAATTGTCATTATCACTATTACCATAATGATTAATATTGACAGTATCATTATCATTATTACCATCACTATTATTATCATTACTGTTATATATATCATTATTGTCATTAATTTTCATCATCATCATCATCATTACCATCATCATTATCATCATTCTTTTCTTCTTATCATCATCATTATTATTTGTGATTACTTTATTGTCAATTATCTCTCCATCTTCAATAGCTATAGTCCAGCGCATAGAGAAAATAATAGATAGATAGATAGATAGAGATATATGATAGATAGATAGAGAGATAGAGATATATGATAGATAGATAGAGAGATAGAGATATATGATAGATAGAGATATATGATAGATAGAGATATATGATAGATAGAGATATATGATAGATAGAGATATATGATAGATAGAGATATATGATAGATAGAGATATATGATAGATAGAGATATATGATAGATGTGCTCTGATAGATAGGAGAGATATATGTATAGATAGTGTATATATAGATAGACAAGATCCTATGATAGAATGAATATAATATAGATAGATAAGTATATGATAGATAGATGTAGATGATAGATATGTATAGTCTAATTGAATATAATTACAAATATTAGAGGATCAATAGAAAACAGACAAATAAATAAATAAAAAAAGAAAAAAAAACAATATCATAAACAGGGAACAGAGAGGAAATTGAATAAATAAAAAAAAAGTAAGAAAAAAATAATAATGAGGCAAGGAAATAGCAGCAGTAAGGTAGAGAGGGAAATTTATATCGTCTTTCGGAAAGAAATATACAAAGTTTGGTTTCTCTCTCGGATTTTTAACGGCCTGGCGCGTTGCCATGTCGGGCTGGGTGCAGACTTAGCCGTTGGGACTGTGGTGGTTAGCTTGGCGTTGATTGGGCGGTGCTGGCGTCGGTTTGGGGGTTTCTCTTCGCTGATTGGCTGGTGCGGATTTGAATTTCGGAAGGCGAGGCGTTGATTGGTCGGTGCTGGCGTCGGTTTGGGGGTTTCTCTTCGCTGATTGGCTGGTGCGGATTTGAATTTTTGAAGGCTTAGTTAGACAGTTGGTGGTAGCGTTTGTGCGGGTTTCTGTCTTACGCTGATTGGCATTGATGCTGGATTTGAATTTTTGAAGGCTGGATGTTGATTGGTTGGTGGTAGCGTCGGTTTGGGGGTTTCTCTTCGCTGATTGGCTGATGCGGATTTGAATTTTGGAAGGCTTGGCGTTGATTGGGCGGTGGTGGCGTCGGTTTGGGGGTTTCTCTTCGCTGATTGGTTGAGCCGAATTTGAATTTCGGAAAGCTTGGCGTTGATTGGTCGGTGCTGTCGTCGGTTTGGGGGTTTCTCTTCGCTGATTGGCTGATGTGAATTTGAATTTCGGAAGGCGATTGGTCGGTTTTGGGGTTTCTCTTCGCTGATTGGTTGAGCCGAATTTGAATTTTTGAAAGCTGTGTGATGATTGGTGGATGATAGTGTTGATTTTGGGGTTTCTCTTCGCTGATTGGTTGAGCCGAATTTGAATTTTGGAAGGCTTGGCGTTGATTGGTCGGTGCTAGCGTCGATTTTGGGATTTCTCTTTGCTGATTGGCTGATGCGGATTTGAATTTTTGAAGGCGATTGGTCGGTTTGGGGATTTCTCTTCGCTGATTGGTTGGGCCGGATTTGAATTTCGGAAGGCTGGGTGTTGATTGGTCGGTGCTGGCGTCGGTTTTGGGGTTTCTCTTCGCTGATTGGTTGATGCTAATTTGAATTTCGGAAGGCTGGGTGTTGATTGGTCGGTGCTGGCGTCGGTTTTGGGGTTTCTCTTCGCTGATTGGTTGATGCGGATTTGAATTTCGGAAGGCTGGGTGATGATTGGTCGGTGGTAGCGTCGGTTTGGGGGTTTCTCTTCGCTGATTGGCTGATGCGGATTTGAATTTCGGAAGGCTGGGTGATGATTGGTCGGTGGTAGCGTCGGTTTGGGGGTTTCTCTTCGCTGATTGGCTGATGCGGATTTGAATTTCGGAAAGCTGGGAGTTGATTGGTCGGTGCTGGCGTCGGTTTTGGTGTTTCTCTTCGCTGATTGGCTTATGCGAATTTGAATTTTTGAAAGCTGTGTGATGATTGGTCGGTGGTAGCGTCGGTTTGGGGGTTTCTCTTCGCTGATTGGCTGATGCGGATTTGAATTTCGGAAGGCGATTGGTCGGTTTTAGGATTCCTTTTCGCTGATTGGTTGATGCGGATTTGGATTTCGGAAGGCGATTGGTCGGTTTTAGGATTCCTTTTCGCTGATTGGTTGATGCGGATTTCAATTTTTAAAGACTGGGTGTTGATTGGTCGGTGGTAGCGTCGGTTTGGGGGTTTCTCTTCGCTGATTGGCTGATGCGGATTTGAATTTCGGAAGGCTTGGCGTTGATTGGTCGGTGGTAGCGTCGGTTTGGGGGTTTCTCTTCGCTGATTGGCTGATGCGGATTTGAATTTTTGAAGGCTGGGTGTTGATTGGCCGAAGCTGGCGTCGATTTTGGGGGTTTCTCTTCGCTGATTGGCTGGTGCGGATTTGAATTTTTGAAGGTTGTGTGATGATTGGTGGATGATAGTGTTGACTTTGGGGTTTCTCTTCGCTGATTGGTTGAGCCGAATTTGAATTTTGGAAGGCTTGGCGTTGATTGGTCGGTGCTAGCGTCGGTTTGGGGGTTTCTCTTCGCTGATTGGCTGATGCGGATTTGAATTTCGGAAGGCGATTGGTCGGTTTGGGGGTTTCTCTTCGCTGATTGGCTGATGCGAATTTGAATTTTTGAAGGCTTGGCGTTGATTGGTCGGTGGTAGCGTCGGTTTGGGGGTTTCTCTTCGCTGATTGGCTGATGCGGATTTGAATTTTTGAAGGCTGGGTGATGATTGGTGGATGCTAGCGTCGATTTTGAATTTCCAAAGCCTGGGCACTGATTTGCTGACACAGGGTTTGAATTCACTAAATGATTTTATCTCTATTTGTTCGTCATATGTTTTGGTAGCGTTGGTTAGTTGGTTAGCAGGATAGCTCAAAAAGTTTAATAATTTTTTATTTATTATTATTATTACTTATTTTTATTTATTATTATTATTTATTTTTATTCTTTTTTTTTTTTTTTTTTTTTTTTTTTTTTTTTTTTTTTTTTTTTATTTTTTTTTGTTTTTTTCCCAAAGGCGTCTTAGCACAACGTAGATGACATTAAATGTTGGTGGTGATTCGACTCATAATTATTTTAACATTTCAACATCGGGAAATAAGGACGTCACCAATGTAGTTGAGAAAGGGGTGATTTTTATGTAATTCTTTGTCTGATTTTTTTTTTTTTTTTTTTTTTATAAATGACCCAATTGCCTTGGCGGAGGTATGCTTCTAGTTATTATTACTATTATTACTATAATTTCTATCATTATTGTTTGTATTATTTGTGAAACTTCATGATTAACGAATAGATGAATGGATAGATAATGATGATAATATAAATCATACAGTTATTCTTTCTTGCTATTTGTACAGGAGACAGGGTTTTATATCACAGATTGTTATTTTTATTTTTTTATCAATACCAAGATCAGTTCAAACGGTAGTCTTGAGAATAACAAAATACTTACATTGATTGCAAAAAAAAAAATGACTTCTGAAACTGTTCATGGATTTTTATTATCTTTACGGTCGAACAGCTTGATTTCTACTACTACTACTTCTACTAGTATTACTGCTACTACTACTACTGCTGCTGCTATTGCTGCTGCTACTACTACTGCTGCTGCTGCTGCTGTTGCTGCTGCTACTACTACTGCTGCTGCTGCTGTTGCTGCTGCTACTACTACTACTGCTGTTATTGCTGCTACTACTACTACTGCTGCTGCTATTGCTGCTGCTACTACTACTGCTGCTGCTGCTGGGTGGCGCGCAACTACTGCTGCTAACGCCTTGTTGTTGGCAACACTGCTGCTGCCAACGGCGGCTGTTGGCAACGCCGCTGCTGCTATCTTAACGCTGGGCAGCGGCAGCAACCTTGCTGCAACGGCAACGGTGCAGCGGCAGGCTGCTGCCTGCTGGCAGCAGCAACTCTTGTTTGGCTAGCGCCGCTGCTTTACTGTAACCGTTGTTGCTGCTGCTATAACAGCAGCAACAAATTTACGGCAACTATGCTGCTGCTGCTGTAACCAGCAACTTGTTTGGCCTTAACCACTCTTTATTCCTGGCTGTTGTTGCTGCTGCTACTGCTGGCGTTTCGTATTGGCAGCGCTTTTAACGCTGCGTAAGCGGCGCTGTTGGCAGCAACTGCTGCTAACAACACGCAGCAACGGTGCAGCAGCAACTGCTGCACTGCCCTGCTGCTGTTGGTTGGCAACGCTGCTGCTGCCAGCAACAGCTGTTAGCAAGCAGCAACGCTGCTGCTAACCTTGTTGCGCAACTTAACTACTGCTGCTGGCAGCAACGATTTGCTGCTGCTGCTACTACTGCTTGCTGGCAACGTTGTTGCAGCTCTACGCTGCCAGCAGCGCTGCTGAAAAAACGCGCTACTTTAACAGCAACAGCGGTGGCAACAGCTGCTGCTGCTTAACGGTGGTGACTACTGCTGCTTATTGAATGACACCAACAGTATGCAACGCTTAACAAGCTGCTGCTGCTTATAATAAACTGCTGCTAACATTTTCTATGATGAAGTGGTAGTGAGCCAGTGGTAACGCTGCTACTGCTGCTGCGACTGTTGCATATTGCTGATGCTGCTGGTGGTGGCTTTAACTGCTGCTGCTAATACCACTACCACAGCCAAATGCTGACATGATACATGCCATCAACAACGATAAACAACAATGATGACAACAATAACAAACAATTAAAAGAGACTCTTAAGAAAAAAAAAAAAAAACACTCGCACTAAAACTAATCAAGAGATGGTCCAATCAGACTTTTCGTCCACATGCCAGCAAAATATTCGAAACTTGGCGGATAAATTGAACGCGAAAAGAACACGACGAATGATATCGAATGTTCCAGAACTTTTAGAACGTTACGTAAACGAAGAGCGTGAAGGATATTTAAGTGTACTGCGCTAAGCAACTGAATTTCTTGAATCGCTGAGAGAGATATTGTGTTGGGGCGTTTTGGAGGTGGGGGGGGGGCGAGGGAGTGGGGGTGGAGTGGGGGGGGGTAGATGGAGGAGAGGAAGGGAGGAAGGAAGGAGAGGGAGAGGAGGAGGGAGAGAGGGAGAGAGGATGGGAAAGGGGTGAGGGAAGGAGGGATGGAAGGATGGGTGAGGAGAGGGTGGAAGGGAGGAAGAGAGGATGGGAGGGGGTTGAGGGATGGGAGGAGAGAGAAGACGGGAGGGGAGAGGGATGGAGAGAGAGAGAGGGAGAGAATAGGAAGAGGAGAGGGAAAGGGAGGAAGGGAGGGTGAGGGGGATGGAGAAGGGTGAAGAGAGAGGAAGGAGGAGGAAGAGGGGATGTGTGGGAGGGATGGGAGGGAAGGAGGGTGAGGGGATGGAGAGGGGAATGAGGAGAAAATGGAAGGTAAAAGAGAGAAAGACAGAGTAAAATGAAGATGATCAATAGTGGGGGAGGATGAGACAAAGAGATGGGAAAAAGAGAGACACAGCATGAGAAAGAGAAAAAAAAGAGAAATGGACTGAAAGAGAGAGCACGAGGAAAAAGGGGGAGGAGAAGAGAAGAGCGATGCACAGCGAGATAAACCGGGAAAAGAGACGATGAAGAGACTAAAACAAAAAGAAAGAGAGAGAGAGAGAGAGAAAGACAGAGAGAGTGAGAGAGAAAGAAAGACAGAGAGAGAGAGACAGAGAGACAAACAAACAGATACAGATAAAAATAAAAAGAAATAACACACGCTAAAGAGACAAAACACAGTATATCTGTTACCCCTATGCATAAGCAATATGTAATATCGAAAACACTAGATAGCAACATAGAATTTGCATACATGAATTTACCTTCAAGAAATACCTTCTTCCCTAAAAGCTATCTAATTTACATATCTCCATCCACGGGATTTCAATGATAAGTAGTGTACTGTCTCCCATATGATGTTAGATCAATATATACCAATAGTTTACAAGTATAATTCTGCTGTGGTGCTGTATTGGCT
>NC_091561.1:39088395-39093395 GCF_042767895.1 Penaeus vannamei
TCCGAATGAGGTGATGACGTCATCAGTTGGTACAGACCGGGAAAACCACGCTGGGTATTTTGTCGTCAACGCTGCCCTGGTGTGGCACTGTTGGTTGGCACCGGGCACTCTCTGAGGTAGCTGTGGTACGTCTTGTGAGGGTAGAGGTGGAGTTTGAATTTTGGCCTTTGGTGTGTGTGTGTGTGGGGGGGGGGTTGTGTGTGTGGGGGGGGGGGGTGAGTTTGTGGGGGGGGGGGGGTTGTGTGTGTATGTTTTTATGTTTGTGTGTGTCTGGGTGTGTGTGAGTTTGTGTGTGTGTGTGTGTGTGCGTGTGTGTGTGTGTGTGTTTGTGTTTGCGTGTGTGTGTGTGTGATTTTTTTCTTACTTTGACTTTTTGGTTGGCATTTTATTCATGTGTGTGTTTGTGTGTGTGTGTGTGTGTGTGTGTGTGTGTTTGTTTGTCTGTGTGTGTGTGTGTGTTTATGTGTACGTAAAGCCAGAGTGATCACAGCAACAGAAACAAATCCGAAATATACAAATGCAACCCAAAGCCCCCATTGCCTTTCTGAAAGTGAATGAATTAATCGAGAAAAAAAAAAGTTAAAAGATGAAAGTGGCCTAAAAAAAGTGAAAGTGAAAGTGAAGTGCGCTAAGTGACCCTCTTTTTTTTTTTTTTTTTTTTTTTTTACTGTGTTGTCGAGAGCACAAAGATTTGTTTATCAAAAGAACGAGACATTTTCTGCTTTTGATTTTTTCGAAGTTTGTTGAAATAAAAATAATGTTTGATGCGTATTTTGTGAAGTTCAGTTTTACGTATAACTAAGTGTTCCGGAAGCCAGTCTCTCTATCTACCTCTCTTTCTCTCTTTATCTATCTGTCTCTTTCTCTCTCTCCCTCTTTCTGTCTATTTATCCATATTCCTCTTATAAATGTGTGTGTGTATATATATATATATATATATATATATATATATATATATATATATATATATATATATATATATATATATATATATATATATATATATATATATATATACATATATATATATACATATGTATTTATATATATATATATATATATATATATATATATATATAAATAGATATATATACATATATGTATATATGTATATATATATATATATATATATATATATATATATATATATATATATATATGTATATATGTATATGTATATACATGTATATATATATATATATATATATATATATATATATATATATATATATATATATATACATACACACACACACACACATACGTACACCTATTTTAGGTATCTATCTGCATGTCTTTCCATACGTCTACCCCCCCCCCCCCCCAATCCCCTTTTCTCAGACCACCCACACCTCCATCCCACCCACAGCAATACTACGCCCACTTTCTGCCTTTCCTTACCACCAGACCCACCCTTCTTAAAGCTCCGGTCACACTAGTCTCCGCTGTCATGGGATCCCTAGACAGCCTCGCAGAAGTCAAGTCAGCTGACCAATCAAAAGCTGTAGCTGGGCAGACTTCCGCGAGGCTGTTTAAGGATCCCAGGATAGAGAAGACGAGTGTGACCATAGCTTATGATAGTGAGGATGCCTATGGATCCCATGATAGAGAAGACTGGTGTAACCATAGCTTGACCTGACTCCGGGGATGGCTGTCTATTGATCCCAGGATAAAGAAGACTAGTGTAACCATAGCTTGACCTGACTGGCGAGGCTGTCTAGGGATCCCAGGATAGAGAAGACTATTGTGACCATAGCTTGACCTGACTCCGGGGATGGCTGTCTAGTGATCCCAGGATAGAGAAGACTATTGTGACCATAGCTTGACCTGACTCCGGGGATGGCTGTCTAGTGATCCCAGGATAGAGAAGACTATTGTGACCATAGCTTGACCTGACTCCGGGGATGGCTGTCTATTGATCCCAGGATAGAGAAGACTATTGTGACCATAGCTTGACCTGACTCCGGGGATGGCTGTCTAGTGATCCCAGGATAGAGAAGACTATTGTGACCATAGCTTGGCCTGACTTCGGCGAGGCTGTCTAGGGATTCCAGGATAGAGAAGACTATTGTGACCATAGCTTGACCTGACTCCGGGGATGGCTGTCTAGTGATCCCAGGATAGAGAAGACTATTGTGACCATAGCTTGACCTGACTCCGGGGATGGCTGTCTAGTGATCCCAGGATAGAGAAGACTATTGTGACCATAGCTTGACCTGACTCCGGGGATGGCTGTCTAGTGATCCCAGGATAGAGAAGACTATTGTGACCATAGCTTGGCCTGACTTCGGCGAGGCTGTCTAGGGATTCCAGGATAGAGAAGACTATTGTGACCATAGCTTGACCTGACTCCGGGGATGGCTGTCTAGTGATCCCAGGATAGAGAAGACTATTGTGACCATAGCTTGACCTGACTCCGGGGATGGCTGTCTAGTGATCCCAGGATAGAGAAGACTATTGTGACCATAGCTTGACCTGACTCCGGGGATGGCTGTCTAGTGATCCCAGGATAGAGAAGACTATTGTGACCATAGCTTGACCTGACTCCGGGGATGGCTGTCTAGTGATCCCAGGATAGAGAAGACTATTGTGACCATAGCTTGACCTGACTCCGGGGATGGCTGTCTAGGGATCCCAGGATAGAGAAGACTATTGTGACCATAGCTTGACCTGACTCCGGGGATGGCTGTCTAGTGATCCCAGGATAGAGAAGACTATTGTGACCATAGCTTGACCTGACTCCGGGGATGGCTGTCTAGTGATCCCAGGATAGAGAAGACTATTGTGACCATAGCTTGACCTGACTCCGGGGATGGCTGTCTATTGATCCCAGGATAGAGAAGACTATTGTGACCATAGCTTGACCTGACTCCGGGGATGGCTGTCTAGTGATCCCAGGATAGAGAAGACTATTGTGACCATAGCTTGGCCTGACTTCGGCGAGGCTGTCTAGGGATTCCAGGATAGAGAAGACTAGTGTGACCATAGCTTGTCCTAACTACAGCGAGGCTATCTAGTGATCCCAGGATAAAGAAGACTAGTGTGACCATAGCTTGGCCTGACTTCCGAGAGCCTTCTAGGGATCCCAGGATAGAAAAGACTAGTGTGACCATAGCTTGACCTGACTCCGGGGATGGCTGTCTAGGGATCCCAGGATAGAGAAGACTAGTGTGACCATAGCCTGACCTGACTTCCGAGAGCCTTCTAGGGATCCCAGGATAGAGAAGACCAGTGTGACCATAGCTTGACCTGATTTCGGCAATGTTGTCTAGGGATCCCACGATAGAGAAGACTAGTGTGACCATAGCTTGACCTGACTCCGGCGATGGCTGTCTCGGGATCCCAGGATAGAGAAGACTAATGTGACCATTGCATAACACGTCCTCCTCACATCACAGGTCCCCGTCCCTATCCACCTGCAGAAGGTCTGACCACGATGACTTTCCCACCGTGTCGGAGGGTGATGGGGCTGCTTTGTTTACTTCTCGTCCTCGCTCTTGGTGAGTCTTGGTATAATCTATCAGTGTTTTTTTTTTTTCTATTTGTTTTTATATTTTATTGAAATGTTAATGGTTTGTGTCTTTCTCGTCTGTGTTCTTGGTGAGTTGCGTTATTATGGTTCATTATTTTACTTTTGTCACTTTTACTTATATTATTTATGTATCATTGTATTGTTGTTAAATATTTTTCTTATGTATCACTGTATTATGTTTATATATCATTGTATTTTACTCATATATATATTTTTTAGTTATCTATCATTGTATTTAGCTATTTGTAAGTGGATTTTAATTATATATCATTATATTTACTTATATATCATTGTATTTACATATAAAGTATATCACTGAATTTACTTATATGATATTCATATATTTATTCACTTATATACGATTGTATTTACTTAAACATCACTATATTTGCATATATACGACTGTACTTACGTATTTATATCTACTACAACATACTCACACTACACAAACATAAAATCTACACACGCACTTTAAACCATACATACACCATTAAAGAAATAAACATGCATAAGTAATAACAATCACCCCCATCACAACTCAGTCATCCAGAGTGCAAAATAACACAAGATCACCCACTCCTCTTCCACTCATCCACGTCTGATAGTGCACATTATTATTATCATTACTACTGCAATTATGGTCTTGTTATTGTAATTATTTTTGTTATTGTCATCATTAGCGTTGCAATCTAATCATTCTCTTATCTTTTTCATGCATCCTGGATTATTGTTATTTATGTTATTTCCTGTTTCAGAGGCGGATGCGATAGATGACACAGCGTGTGACCCAGGTGAGTAGAGAATGAATGAAGGGAATGGAGTAAGGAGGAGGAAAGGAAGGAAGGAAGAGAGGGAATGAAGTATAGAGAAGGAAAGGAGGAAAGGAAGAGAAGATATGAAGTAAAGAAGAGGAAAGGAGAGAAGGAAGAGAGGGAATGAAGTAAAGAGGAGGAAAAGAGCAGAGGGAAGCGAGGGAATGAAGTAAAGAAGAGGAAAGGAGAGAATGAAGTAAAGAGGAGGGAAAGAAGAGAGAGAATGAAGTAAAGAGGAGGAAGGGAGGAGAGGAAGAGAGGGAAAGAGGGTGTCGGTAGATGAGTGAGAGAGGGGATGGAGAGAAGGAGGAGCGAGAGAGAGAGAAGGGGGAGAGAGAGAGAGAGAGAGAGTTAGTGAGTAAGTGAGTGAGAGGATGGGAGGTGAGTGAGTGAAAGAGAAAAAGAAAAAGCGAGTGAGAGAGAGACAAGATAAGAGAAAGAGAGAGGGAGAGAAAACATAATAAAATAGAGAAAAAAACAGATCAAGAGATTCACAAAAGTAAGGAAGCACAATAAAAAAGAAAAAAGAAAACTCAACACGGCTCTTTAACTACAACTAAAACCTCTTACTCACAGCATACATCATCCTCATCCTTCCTCATCCATCTTTCCTTATAGTTTCTAATCCTTTCCCATCCTTACTCATCTTTCTTCAT
>NC_091561.1:39095895-39098395 GCF_042767895.1 Penaeus vannamei
TGTATGTGTGTATGCCTGTGTGACTGTATCTGAGTGTATGCTCATGTGTGTTTTAGTGTTATTTTTATCTCTGTATGTATATATACTTATACCTATGCACGTTTCAAAATCATTCCTGTATCTAACACTTACCAAACCATCCATATATATAAAACATCCAATTAATAAATACAATTTGATCAGTGTCACCCTCTCCCTTAAAGAGTAAAAACTATTTTCTTTTCTTCAGACTGTCGCCACAACGCCAAATATTGCGAAGGAAGACGAGGTTAGTTGCCAAGGAGGTTGTGTGTCTGGTAGCGCTGGTTAGTTAATTTGTTTGTCGGTTGGTTAGCAGCATAACTCAAAAAGCTATGATAGGATTTTTTTTTTTTTTTTTTTTTTTTTTTTTTTTTTTTTACCAGAGGTGTGTCTTAGTCCAACTTTAATAAAAAAAAATTTTAAGGATTTATTTGCATTGCGAGATAGGGAAATCGGTGTACTTGAGAAACACGTGATTTTAATGTAATTCTTTAAGTGTGAATATTCTTATAGCATCAGTGACCCTTTTGCCTTGGCGGAGGTATGCGCTATCCGAGGACTTCTAGTTTATCACTGTCTTATCTTTGTCTTGTTATTTCATGTTATTTCTTAAGTATATTAATGATAACAGTGATGGTGATGACTATGATGATGATAACTATGATGATAACGATGACAATGGTGATGATAGTGCACATAATTACATTGATAATGATAGTAATGATTATATATTTACATGTGGTGAAAAGAAAGATGATAATAAAATTAAAAATAATAATGGTCATGATAATAACAATAATAATAATGATAAGGATAATAGTGGTGATAATAATGATAATAATTATAATAATAATAATAATAATAACAATAGTGATGATAATATCAATAATGATAATGATAATAACATATAATAACAATAACAAGACAATAATAATAGTAATAATAATGATAACAATAATAACAATGATAATAATGATCATAATAATCACAATAATAATAACAGTAATGATGATAGCAACGATAACAATAGAAATAACGAGTAAAACACACACACAACATAGAAAATGAACGACCCAAACCAACTCCCTCCCCAGACTGCAGGACCTACTACCTAACGGCCCTCGGCTTCCCGCTCGACTCCCCCAGGAAGATCTTCTGGTCCCCGAGGACTGGAGGAGGACTCACCTTCTCCTGGGGCGAGGAGAAGGACCAGTCGTTCGGCCTCAAGGTGGATCGGAGCAGTTCCTCGACTTGGGTGGAGGTCGACGTTCATTCTCGAGTGAGGCTGAGAGGTGAGGTGGGCAGGGGTTTTGGAGGTGGGGAGGGGAGGGCGGGGTTTGGAGGTGGGGGGGGAGGTGGGGAGGGCGGGGTTTGGAGGGGGGAGGGCGGGGTTTGGAGGTGGGGGGAGGGCGGGGTTTGGAGGGGGGAGGGCGGGGTTCAGGGACGGGAGGGCGGGGTTCAGGGACGGGAGGGCGGGGTTTAGGGGCGGGAGGGCGGGGTTTAGGGGCGGGAGCGCGGGGTTTAGAGGCGGGAGGTCAGAAAAAAGAGAGAAAAGGACAGGAAGTGTGAAGAATATTGGTATTCATGCTTATGGTCTGGTATGGTGTGGGTTATTGAAGGGTAAACTTTAGAATATTTGATGGAGTATATTTTCGGGTGTGTTAGGGGAGGGAGGGGAGGCTAAGGGAAGGAGGTGGATGTTGGAGGGATGGAAAGGTTGGAGGAGAGAGGAGGAGGTTATAGAAGGGAGAAGGGAAGTGAAGAATATAGGAAGAAGGGAGTGGGAGGTTTGAGGAGGAGGCAGAAGGAGGAAGAAGTAGGGAGGGGGAGGCATGAGGAAGAGAGAGGGAGGAGGAAGAATGGAAAGGAATGTAGGAGGAAAGAGAGAAAAGCAGGTTGGAGGAAGAAGGGTGAGGGACGCAGGAGGAGGAAGAGAGAGGGAGGAGGAAGAATGGAAAGGAATGTAGGAGGAAAGAGGGAAAAGCAGGTTGGGGGGAACCAGGAAAAAGAAGGAGGAAGGAAGAGGAGATATAAGTTAGAGAAAGTTGAAAATCGAGGACAATGAGATTAGTTTGTAGAAAAGGAAGAAAAAGTTAGAGGAGGAGGTGGTAAGGTAAGAGAAGGGAGGAAGGAGGAAAATGGAGGAGGAGGAGAAGGTGATGATAAAGGAGGAAGAGTAGAGCTAGAGGAAGAGAAGAAGGAAAATATGGAAAGGAATGGGAAGGATTCGAAGAAAGGGAAAATAAAGAGAAAGAAGAAAGGGGGAAAAAGAGGAAGGGTTAAATAAAACAAAGAAGGAGGGAAGGGCAAAAAAAGACAATTAAAAAAAACGAAAAAAGAGAGAGAGAGAGAGGGAATGAACAACCGCATAAAAAAGAAAAAAAGAGAAAAAAAACATAAAAACTAAACAATAAAAGACAATAATCAACAAACCAATCACTCAAACCCTAACAACCAAACCGAAAAAAATAAAACAATA
>NC_091561.1:39110895-39120895 GCF_042767895.1 Penaeus vannamei
CACCATCCCTATCACCACCATCATCCTCCCCCTCTTCCTAACCCTATTCATCAACATCACCTTCTCCTTCCTCTTCTTCTCCTTCTCCCTCTCCCTCTTCTTCATCATCATCATCACCTTCCCCCCAATCTTCCCTTTTTTCCCCCACCTCCCTCTTCTCCCTATCTTTCTCCCCACATCGTATCTCCTTCTCCCCTACCCCACCCTATCTCCCCTCTTTATTCCCCAATCTCCCATCCCCTCCCCATCTTCTTCTTCCTCCTCCCCCCTTCAACCACAATCGTAAAAAAAAAAAAAAAAAAAAAAAAACAGCCAAAAACAGAAGAAAAAAATCTCCCCACACACACAAAAAAAACAGCCAAAAACACACACACAAAAAAGAAAAAAGCCCCCAAAACAGAAAAAAAAAAAACAGAAAAAGTCCCCCAACCAAAAAAAAAAAAAAAAAAAAACAGCCCAAAAAAAAATCTCCCCACACAAAAAACTGCCAAAAACAGAATAAAATAGAAAAAAAACAGAACCCCCCCCCCAAAAAAAAAAGCACCGTTAAAAAGTCCCCCAAAAAACAAAAAACAAAAAAAAAACAGAAAAAGCCCCCCCCCCTCAAAACAGCCCAAAAACCCAGCCCCCCCCCCAAAAAAAAAAGAAAAAAAGAAAAAAAAAACCTGATCACCCGACAGCCCTCCCCTTCGTCTCCCTCACGCACACAGCTGTGAAGACGATCCCGAAGACGGACACAGCTGCGTAGAACCAGAACAGCCCCGCGTTGGTGAGGAAGCTGACGAGGGGCGAATACAGCTGCAGGACGGCGAAGTTGATGATGCTGCCCACGCCCATGCAGAGGCCGGAGAGCTGTGGGCGGAAGAGAAGGAGGAGGAGGGGGTGGTGGAGGATCATATTGATGGGGAGGAGGAGGAGGAGGAGGGTGGTGGTGGTGGTGAGGAGGAGGAAGAGGAGGAGGTGGTGGAGGATAAGATTGATGGGGAGGA
Source organism: Penaeus vannamei (assembly GCF_042767895.1). NCBI lineage: Eukaryota > Metazoa > Arthropoda > Malacostraca > Decapoda > Penaeidae > Penaeus > Penaeus vannamei. The sequence continues at coordinate 39,111,885 of NC_091561.1, forward strand.
GGAGGATGGTGGTGATGATGATGATGAGGAGGAGGAGGAGGAGGAGGATGGTGGTGGTGTTGGTGAGGAGGAGGAGGAGGTGGTGGTGAGGAGGAAGATGAGGAGGTGGTGGAGGATCATATTGATGGGGAGGAGGAGGATGGTGGTGATGGTGGTGGTGGTGAGGAGGAGAAGAAGGAGGAGGAGGATTGTGGTGGTGGCAGTGAGGAGGAGGAGGAGGAGGTGGTGGAGGATCATATTGATGGGGGAGGAGGAGGATGGTGGTGGTGATGGTGGTGATGATGAGGAGGAGGTGGTAGAGGATCATATTGATGGGGAGGAGGAGGATGGTGGTGATGGTGGTGGTGGTGAGGAGGAAGAAGGAGGAGGAGGATTGTGGTGGTGACAGTGAGGAGGAGGAGGAGGAGGTGGTGGAGGATCATATTGATGGGGAGGAGGAGGATGGTGGTGGTGATGGTGGTGATGATGAGGAGGAGGTGGTAGAGGATAATATTGATGGGGAGGAGGAGGATGGTGGTGATGGTGGTGGTGGTGAGGAGGAGAAGAAGGAAGAGGAGGATTGTGGTGGTGGCAGTGAGGAGGAGGAGGAGGGAGGTGGTGGAGGATCATATTGATGGGGAGGAGGAGGATGGTGGTGGTGATGGTGGTGATGATGAGGAGGAGGTGGTAGAGGATAATATTGATGGGGAGGAAGAGGATGGTGGTGGTGATGATGATGAGGAGGAGGAGGAGGAGGAGGTGGTGGAGGATAATATTGATGGGGAGGGAGGAGGATGGTGGTGGTGGTGGTGATGATGATGATGAGGAGGAGGAGGAGGAGATGAAGGAGGTGGTGGTGGAGGATAAGATTGATGGGGAGGAGGAGGAGGGTGGTGGTGATGATGATGAGGAGGAGGAAGAGGAGGAGGTGGTGGAGGATCATATTGATGGGTAGGAGGAGGAGGATGGTGGTGATGGTGATGGTGGTGGTGATGATGATGATGATGAGGAGGAGGAGGATAATATTGATGGGGAGGAGGAGGATGGTGGTGATGATGATGATGGGGAGGAAGAGGAGGAGGAGAAGGATTATAAAGATTATCAGGATAATAATGATGATGATGATGATAATCATAATCATAATGATAATCATAGTCATAATGATGATAATTATATTACTACTACTACTACTACTACTACTGTTGCTACTCTAATGATAATAAATAATGATGATAACAATAATAATAATAACAATAATTTTAATAAGGCAAATGGAAGAAGACGGAAAAAGAGAAGAAGGGGGAAAAGAAAAAGAAAAAGGAGGAGGACGAGAGAAGATCTTGAATGGATAAAAGGTTTCAAAATTTAAGTCGAAAAGGATAAGACATGAAGGAAAAATCATGTTATCGAGAAGGAGGGAAAGAGAGAGAAGGAGGGAGAGAAAAGAGGAGGGAGACCGAGGGAAAGAGCGTGAGAGAGAGAGAGAGAGAAGGAGAGAGAAAGAGAGGAGGGAGAGCGAGGGAGAGAGAGAGAGAAAGGTGGAGGGAGGGAAGTAGGGAGAGAGAGAGTATAAACAGCAACAAAAATATAGACAAAAAGAAACACAGAGAGAGAGAAAGAAAGACAGAGAGAGAGAGAGACAGAGACAGAGAGAGAGAAAGAAAGACAGAGAGAGAGAAAGAAAGACAGAGAGAGAGAAAGAAAGACAGAGAGAGAGAAAGAAAGACAGAGAGAGAGAAAGAAAGACAGAGAGAGAGAAAGAAAGACAGAGAGAGAGAAAGAAAGACAGAGAGAGAGAAAGAAAGACAGAGAGAGAGAAAGAAAGACAGAGAGAGAGAAAGAAAGACAGAGAGAGAGAAAGAAAGACAGAGAGAGAGAAAGAAAGACAGAGAGAGAGAAAGAAAGACAGAGAGAGAGAAAGAAAGACAGAGACAGAGACAGAGAAAGATACAGACAGAGACAGAGACACAGACAGACAGACAGAGACAGACAGAGACAGACAGAGACAGAGAGACAGACAGACAAACAGACAGACACCCACCTGCGATCTGACAGCCGTTGGGTAGTACTCAGAGTTGAGAATGGAGGGTATGGGTCCCGTGCCCGAACTGGAGGCGAACATATACACCATAAGGCACACGAGGGGGACCCACGTGTAGCTCTCTCTTCCTTCGTTTCTGGGGAAAAGGGGGAGAATTAGATATAAAGGATGAGAGAAGAGAGAGAGGGAAGAGGGGAGAGGGAGGGAGAGATACAGGGAGAGAGGGAGGGAGGGAGGAGGGAAGGAGAGAGAAAAGAGAGATAGGAGGAGGGAGGGAGGGAGGGAGGGAAGGAGAGAGAGAGAGAGACAGAGAAAACATGGGGTGAAATATTTCATTTCATATTCATCATATTGAGGTAGGTATTGATAATGTAATTGAGATTATACTGATGAGCTAAACTTATCAAAAATTATATGTAATAAACATTAACCATTTTTTTTTCTTTCTTTTTCTTTTTTTTCTTTTTCTCTTTTTAGGGGTAAATTTTCTCACTCTACAAGCTACCAAGAAAACAAAACAAACGCGCCTTTTCCCCCACGCGCCTTCCCTTACCCGCTGAGGAAGTGGTACGCGCCCATGGCCAGCAGGCAGACGCTCATGACCGCCAGCGAGAACATGAGGCAGGTGCGGCGCCCGAACCGGTCCAGGTAGAGGCAGGCGAGGGCGGTGCCGACGGCCTGCACCAGGAACACGAGGATGGTGGCCACGCTCTCATCCAGCGTCGACCCCGCCTCCAGGAAGATCCTCGTCATGTTCACGTAGAACACCATGAGCCCGCAGAAGTTCTGGACGAAGAACAGCGTCAGCACCGTCGCCAGGGACTTGAGGATGGCCGGGTTGCGCATCACCTTGTGCAGGGGCTCCTTCGCCGAGGCTTTGTTCGACTCCTTCAGGATCCTCAGCAGCTCCCCGACGTCGACGGAGGGCCCTCTCAGATCCCTCAGGACGCGCATGGCCTCCTCCTCGCGCCCGGAGATGGCCAGGTAAGAGGGGCTCTCCGGCAGGAAGGACATGACGCACGTCTGGACCACGATCACGCTCACGCCCACGATCGCGATCTCGTACCAGCGCAGCACCAGCCCCAGCCCCGTCGTGAGGATGAAGCCCGTGCTGAGGACGAGGCTCGGGAGGGCGGCGAGGGCCCCCCGGACGGCCGTGTCGGGGAGCTCGATGATGTAAGTGCTGCCGGCGATGAAGGTGGCGCCGATGCAGAGGCCGTGCACCACCCTGGGGGACGGGGGGAGTGAAGGGGGACGGGGAGAGTGAGGGGGACGGGGGGAGTGAGGGGGAGAGTGAAGGGGGGAGTGCGGGGGGGCAGGGGGAGGGAGGGAGATACATGAATTGATAGAGTGATTGGTTGGTAAATTGATAGATAGATAGATAGATGGATAGAGAGATAGGTTGGCAAATTGATAGATAGATAGATAGATGGATTGATAGATTGAAGAGATTGATAGGTTGGTAAATTGATAGATAGAGAGATAGATGGATTGATAGATTGATAGGTTGGAAAATTGATAGATAGAGAGATAGATGGATGGATAGCTTGATAGGTTGGAAAATTGATAGATAGAGAGATAGATGGATTGATAGATTGATAGGTTGGCAAATTGATAGAAAGATAGATGGACTAATAGATTGATAAATAGAGAGATAGATGGACTAATAGACTAATAGTTGGCAAATTGATAGAGAGATATACAGAGAGAGATATAGATAGATTTACAGAGAGAAAGAGAGAGAGAGAGAAAGTGACAGATATAGACAAAGACAAAGAGAAAGAAGAAGAGACAATCATAGCAAGAAAATGTACAATAATCCTAGTGTTAATAATCCTTGCCAATACAGATTACCTTCTCCATTACTTATAATAACTGACTATCGACAAAAGATAAAGATGACATTGTGAATAGAAAAACGTTAAACTTAGGTTTGGCAAAACCAACAGCAAATCAATATATGAGTACTATTGCACTGATGTTGCAACTGTAAAATGAGCGTCGAATATTTAGTCCCAAATCTATTAATAATATACATTTCATAATGTTGTTGTTTTTCATTCATACGAAGCAAAAAAAAAAATCTAGAAATGCAGTATATGATTAATTAAAATTTCAAGAAAAAACATCATGATAATAATAGCAGAATTGCAATCTCTCTCTCTCTCTCTCTCTCTCTCCCTCTCTCTCTCTGTCTCTCTCCCTCGCCCGGCCAGTGAATGGTAACCCCGGCCATTCCTTGCACACAGGGGGAGATTTGGGCAAAATAAAACAGACAGTATATCACAGCAAAGAATATCCATTGTAACAAATGTAATTAAGACTAAATCTTTAAATCTCACCCTCTCCCTCTCCCTCTGCCCCTTCCTCTCCCTCTCCCTCTCCCTTCCCTCTCCCTCTCCCTCTCCCTCTCCCTCTCCCTCTCCCTCTCCCTCTCCCTCTCCCTCTCCCTCTTCCTCTCCCTCTCCCTCCCCCTCTCCTCTCCCTCCCCCTCTCCCTCCCCCTCTCCCTCTCCTTTTCCCTCTCCCTCCCTCTCCCCCTCTCCCTCTCCTCTGCCTCTCCCTCTCCTCTCCCTCTCCCTCTCCCTCCTCTCCCTCTCCCTCTCCCTCTCCCTCTCCTCTCCCTCTCCCTCTCCCTCTCCCTTTCCCCCTCCTCCCTCTCCCCTCTCCCCCTCTCCCCCTCTCCCCCTCTCCCCCTTCCCTCCCCCTCTCCTCTACCTCTACCTCTCCCTCTCCCTCTCCCTCTCCCTCTCCCTCTCCCTCTCCCTCTCCCTCTCCCTCTCCCTCTCCCTCTCCCCCTCTCCTCTCCTATCCTCCAAAGCTACATAAACAAGTACACCCGTATTCGCACATACACGTGTGGAATTCATGTTGAACGGATTGCAAAGGGAACGACGAAGGGAAGGGCAAGAAAACACACGAATATGCCGAAGGCCTTTTCACTATTGCTTCGTCAGGGCAATAGTGAAAAGGCCTTCGGCATATTCGTGTGTTTTCTTGCCCTTCCCTTCGTCGTTCCCTTCGCACATACACATACATATACATATATACGATCATCCTACCCTACACCCATCTCAATCCCTCTCACATTCCCTCTCACCTGCCGGCCAAAAGCATCGCGGGGTTGACTGCCAGTGCCACCAGACACCAGCCAAGGGTATATGGCACTACAAGGAGCATGATGGCTCTCTTTCGACCGATTGCAGCGACGAGAAAGCCCCAGAGCCATGTTCCAGGAATGTTGCCCACGGATACCATGCTGCCTGGAATGAATGAGGGAGTTGGATAGATGGATAGATGGATAGAATGGGTGGGTGGGTGGGATGGATGGGTGGGATGGGTGGGTTTGGGTGGGATGGGTGGGGGGATGGGTGGGGATAGGTGGGTGGGTGGGTGGAATGGGTGGGTGGGTGGGATAGATGGATAGATGGATAGATGGGTGGGTGGTTGGAAGGGATGGGTGGGTGGGTGGGATGGATGGGTGGGTGGGATGGGTGGGTGGGATGGGTGGGATGGTTGGGTGGGTTTGGGTGGGTGGGTGGTGGGTGGGTGGGTGGTTGGAATGGGTGGGTGGGTGGGATGGGTGGGTGGGTGGGTGGGTGGGATAGATGGATAGATGGATAGATGGGTGGGTGGGTGGGTGGTTGGTATGGGTGGATGGGTGGGTGGGTGGGAGTATATATGGATAGGTAGATGGATGGATGGATTGATAGTTAAATAGATACATAGGTAAATAGATAGATAGGTAGATAGATACATACATAGCCAGATAAATAGGTAATTATAGGTAGAGATATTAATATAAAACATACACAAAAATACATATGTAGCTACATACGTGAGAACATAAATATATATACATAAATACATACATAATTAGATATGCATACACACATACATACATAATCAGATATGCATACATACATACATAATTAGATATGCACACATACATACATATTTAGATATGTATACACGCGCAATGCATATAGATATACATGCATACTTACACACATACACACACACATACACACACATACACACATTCATACATACATACATAGATAATAATAATATTATTATCTAAAGAAAGAATATCTAAAGAAGGATATGAAGGATAATAGATAATAGATAGGATGGATAGACTTCGGTTGAGTGGGCTGTTGGCTCGTTTGGTGGTTGGTTGATTGGTTGGGTTGGCTGGATAGATGGTTCAAATCTGTTTACTAGACTGGTTGTTTAAATCTGGTAGATAGTTGCTTGGTTGATGAGATGGTTCAAATCTGATTAAGAGACTGGTTGTTTAAATCTGGTAGATAGTTGCTTGGTTGATTAGATGGTTCAAATCTGTTTAAGAGACTGGTTGTTTAAATCTGGTAGATAGCTGTTTGGTTGATTAGTTGGTTTAAATCTGTTTAAAAAACTAATTGTTTGGTTGGGTTGGCTGGATGGATGGTTAGAATCTGGTAGAGGGACTGTTTTTTTGGTTGAGTTGGTTGGATGGATAGTTTAAATCTGACAGAGTGACTGGTTGCTTGGTTGAATAGATGCTTTAAATCTGATGAATAAATTTGTTCCTTGGTTGGATGGTTAAGCACAAAATGGATCGGTTGGTTGGTTAAAATCTGGCAGATTGGTTGGTTAAAATCTGGCAGATTGGTTGGTTAAAATCTGACAGATTGGTTGGTTAAAATCTGACAGGTTTAGTTAAAATCTGGCAGATTGGTTGGTTAAAATCTGGCAGATTGGTTGGTTAAAATCTGACAGATTGGTTGGTTAAAATCTAGCAGATTGGTTGGTTAAAATCTGACAGGTTGTTTGGTTAAAATCTGGCAGATTGGTTGGTTAAAATCTGACAGGTTTAGTTAAAATCTGGCAGATTGGTTGGTTAAAATCTGGCAGATTGGTTGGTTAAAATCTGACAGGTTTAGTTAAAATCTGGCAGATTGGTTGGTTAAAATCTGGCAGATTGGTTGGTTAAAATCCGACAGATTGGTTGGTTAAAATCTGACAGATTGGTTGGTTAAAATCTGACAGATTGGTAGGTTAAAATCTGGCAGTTTGGTTAGTTAAAATCTGGCAGACTGGTTGGTTAAAATCTGGCAGACTGGTTGGTTAAAATCTGGCAGACTGGTTGGTTAAAATCTGGCAGACTGGTTGGTTAAAATCTGGCAGACTGGTTGGTTAAAATCTGGCAGACTGGTTGGTTAAAATCTGGCAGGTTGGTTGGTTAAAATCTGGCAGACTGGTTGGTTAAAATCTGGCAGACTGGTTGGTTAAAATCTGGCAGGTTGATTGGTTAAAATCCGACAGGTTGATTGGTAAAAATCTGACAGATTGGTTGGTTGGTGATATGGTTAAAATCTGGTAGTTGGATTGGCAGGTTGGTTGGCAGATTATCAAATGGATCGAGAGATTTAAATTTGGACTGATTCAATTTATCATGACATTAATGGATAGAGAAGTAGATGAAGGGATAGAAAAAATATATCATTTAAAAGGGATAGAGACTGACCGATTGACTGAAACACTAACAAATCAAAGTTTTTAGTAGAAAGAGAGAGAGAGAGAGAGAGAGAGAGAGAAGAGAGAAGAGAGAGAGAGAGAGAGAGAGAGAGAGAGTGAGAGAGAGAGAGAGAGAGAGAGAGACAGAGACAGAGAGAGACAGAGAGACAGAGAGAGAAAGAGAGAGAGAGAGAGAGAGAGAGAGAGAGAGAGAGAGAGAGAGAGAGAGAGAGAGAGAGAGAGAGAGAGAGAGAGAGAGAGAGATAAAGCGAGAGACAAATAGATAGATAAGTAGAGAGAGAGAGAGAGAGAGAAAGAAAGGAAGAAAGAAAGAAAGAAAAAAAAGTGGTTATTGATTTCGAAAGTGTCTTGCTAAATTGGTGTCAGAATATGGCAACTCACAGATGATGCAAATTCTTTCATATTGCTTAACACGCTCTGGATATTTACATTCGATCGTTAAAATGTAACTCATATATATATATATATAATTATCTTGCAATTTGTCTATTTCTGTATGTCTGTCTGCTTATCTATATGTGTCTGTTTTCTGTCTGTTTGTTTCTGTCTCTCTGTCTGTCTACACTTGTCTTTCAGTGTATTTGTCTTTATCCGTCTCTCTCTCTCTTTCCTTTCTCCTCTCTTCTCAACTCTCCTTTCCTCGCCCTTCTCCTCGCTCGCTCTCTCTCTCTCTCTCTCGCTCTCTCTCTCTCTCTCTCTCTCTCTCTCTCTCTCTCTCTCGCTCTCGCTCGCTCTCTCGCTCTCTCTCTCTCGCTCTCTCTCTCGTTCTCTCTCTCGCTCTCTCTCGCTCTCTCTCTCTCTCTCTCCTTCCTCTTTCTTCCTCTCTCTCCCTCTCTCCTTCGCTTTTAATTCAACCTTTTTCCTAATCAAGACATTTCTAAGTCTTTATAACCACCACACGAACCCCTCAAAAATAAATGAATATATGAACAAATAAATAAAAACGAAAAAATTCAAAAATATATAAATTTGGATTTTTTCTTATTTTTTTAAATCCAACCACCCCTTCATACCCCACCCCCTCCCCTCCACACCCTTACCTAGCATATCTAACTGCCAGTCGGAAAAGGTCATCGGAGTGCCATACACGGTGGCATTGTGCCTCAGGAGATCCGGTATAGCGGGGTTGGGCCAGGCAGCGCAGATGGCCAGTGCCACGTAGCAGAAACAAGCACCCAGGACCATAAACACCTGTTGAGAGAGAGGGGGGAGGTAATTAAACCGTTTAAACAGGTGTTGTTGAGATGGGGGAGGGAGGTGGGGGGAGGGAGGTGGGGGGTGGGGGAGGTGGGGAGGGGGTTGTGGGTTGGGGAGTTTGTGGGGGGGTGAAAAGGGATGGGGGAGGGGGAGGGGGAGGGTTGTGGGTTGACGAGTTGGGGGTGAAAAGGGGAGGGGGAGGGAAGGGGTGTGTGGGTTATTCTCAACAATATTATAATGATTATTCTAAATACCATTATTATAATTATTCT
>NC_091561.1:39163395-39165895 GCF_042767895.1 Penaeus vannamei
GTGTAAAGCCATTTTTTGAGTTTGTATTGGACGAAAGTGTGAAATTCTGGAACGATGAGAGTGACAGCGGATTAATTGGCAGAAAAAAGAGAAGGTGCGAAAGAATAAGTGGATCTAAAAGGAAAGAAAAGTGTCTATTGGAGAGAGAGAGAGAGAGAAAGAAGGAAAAAGGAGAGAGAGAGAGAAAGAAGGAAAAAGGAGAGAGAGAGAGAGAGACGGGGGGAGAAGGAGAGAGAGAGAGAGAGAGAACAGAAAACAGCCAAGTAAGAGAGAAGTTACGTAGGTAGATGAACAGACAAAAAGAGAAGAGAACAAGCAGACAGACACAGAAAGAAGAGTAGAAAAGACAGCAACGAGATCTAAAAAAATAATTAAAAAAATATGCGGTAGATAAATAAGAGAGAACAAGTAAGTGAACGATATACAAAGACTCAAACAAAACAAAAACAAAGCAAAAAATACGAAGCGAAAACAAAATAAAACAAAAACAAAAACAGTTGAAGACAAAAAAAAAACTAAACGAAAGAAAACTCAAAAAAAATTCAATGGAATACCAACTTGGGTTATTTAACGTAAATTCAGACACGCTTTTCGTGTGTCTTTTCTTTCGGTTGTTGACGTTCGCGTAACTCCAGAGAGAAATTATGACCCTGCAAATAGAAAGGAAAAATACCCCTGTAACAAAATGTTTATTTGTTTCTTATCATTCTGAAAAAAATAAAATAAAAATAATGAAAAAGGCTTTTGCAGAAATAACATGACGATTCTAGCATTGTAAATAGTAGTAGAAAGAGAGAGAGAGAGAGAACTACGAAAAAAAATATAAAAACAATCAAAATAATACTCAAAGAAGAGCGAGAGAGAGAGAGCAATATATATGTACACACACACACACACACACACACACATACACACATACACACATACACACATACACACATACACACACACGCACACACACACACACACACACACACACACACACACACACACACACACACACACATATATATATATATATATATATATATATATATATATATATATGTAAGTATGTATGTATGTATGTATATTTATGTATATATATATTTATAAAAATGTATATATATATTTATAAAAATGTATATATATATATATATATGTGTGTGTGTGTGTGTGTGTGTGTGTGTGTGTGTGTGTGTAGAGAGAGAGAGAGAGAGAGGGAGAGAAAGAGAGAGAGAAAGAGACAGAGAGAGAGAGAGAACGAAAGAAAGAAAAAGGAATCGAAAAGAAACCAGGCACTTACCTTGCGGGATTCCTTATGATTATAATGGTAGGCAAATACTTGTACTTCCCAACGTGTTTCGCAAAATGGGCTTTGGTTGCGATGGTCGTCTTCCAGGTTATCTTGTCTCGCTCTCCCTTGAATCCTTGGAGAAAAGGGAGAGAGAGAGGGAAGTGAGAAGGACGCAGAGGAAGAAGGAAAGGAGAGAGAGGAAGACGTATTGAAAAGATAAAGATGGAGATGATTTTGATTAAATTTTGGCATTAGGAAAGAAAGGGTATGTTTTGGCTGTGTGTGTGCTTTCTGATTTTTTGCTCTAATTCTCTCTCTCTCTCTCCCTCCCTCCTTCCCTATTTCCCCCTCTCTCTCTCCCTCCCTCCCCTCCTCCCTCCCTCCCCTCCTCCCTCCCTCCCCTCCCCTCCCTCCCTCTCTTTTTCTCTCTCTCTCTCTTCCCTGTATGTATATGCATCTTGCTAACCACACACACACACATATCAACACCACCACCTCACCCCTTACACCCCCACCACCAACACCCCCTACACACCTAGACCCTCCCATATACCTCTCTCACACATACCTACCGGCCTTTATAAGCGTCTTGTCGTTATAGCAAGACCCCGTGAAGACCCCGGAAGCGGCCTCGATCAGATACCTCAGCCAGGTGTTGCCAGACCGAGGGAAGGAGTGAAGGATGCTGCTCGAAGTCCTTAAGGCGAATCTCACTTCCATACTGCGAAGAGGGGATGGAGAGGGAGGTTAAGGTTGGAAGGAGAGAGGAGGAGGAAGGGAGGAGACAATGAAGAAGGGAGGGAGGGGAAGGGGGGATTTAGGTTGGAGGAGAGGAGGAGAGGGAGGGGAAAGGGGAGGAAGGGAGAGGAAAGGAGGAGACAATGAAGGAGGGAGAGAGAGAGAGGAAGGAGGAAAGGCTGAAAGGGAAGGAGTGAAGGATGCTTCTCCAAGTCCTTAAGGCGAATCTCACTTCCATACTGCGGAGAGGGGATGGAGAGGGAGGTTAAGGTTGGAGGAGTAGAGGAGGAGACGGAGGGGAAAGGGGAAGAAGGGAGAGGAAAAGAGGAGACAATGAAGGAGGGGGAGTTAAGGTTGGAGGAAAAGAGAGAAGGAGGGAGGGGAAAGGGGAGGAAGGAGACACTGACGGAGGGAGAGAGAGAGGAAGGAGGAAAGGTTGAAGGGGAGGGATGGAGAGAAAGGAAACGGGAAAGGCTGGGAGGAGGG
>NC_091561.1:39188395-39190895 GCF_042767895.1 Penaeus vannamei
GAGGGAGGGAGGAAGGGGGAAGGGAAGTAGGAAGAAGGAGGGAGGAAGGGGGAGGGAAGGAGGAGGAAGAAGGGAGGGGGAAGGAGAAAGGAGGAGAAGGGGGAGAAAAGGAGAAAGGAAGGAGGAGGGAGGAGGGAGATGCAAGGAGGAGGAAAGGAGAAAGGAAGGAGGAGGAGGAGGGAGATGCAAGGAGGAAGGAGGAAGGGAGGAAGGAGGAAGGGAGGAGCGGAGGAGGAGCGAAGGAGAAAGGAAGGAGGAGGAGGAGGGAGGGAGATGCAAGGAGGAGGAAAGGAGAAAGGAAGGAGGAGGAGGAGGAGGAGATGAAAGGGGGAAGGAGGAAAGAGGAGGAGGACTTGCAAGGAGAGGAAGGAGGGAGGAGGATGCTCATGTAGTTGTTTGTGGGAGGTAAGTAGGGCTGTTGGTGGTGGTGATGGTGATGATTATGGTGGTGGTGGTGATGATGATGGTAGAAATAGTGAAGATAAGGACGATAGTGTTGATGATAATAAGAAGGACGAGATTACTGTCTTTATTGATGATGATAATAATGATAACGATGATAATGACAATGATATCGATGATGACGATGGTACTGGTAATGATAATAAGAATAAATTTAATGATAATAATGACAAAGATAAGGGTAATAATGATAATAAGGATAAGAGTAATGATATTAAACATATGATGAGGGTAATGATAATGATAATGATAAAGATAAGGTAATGACAATAATAATGATAAAGATAAGGGTAATGATAATAATAATGATTGATAATAATAATAATAATAATTATCTAAAGCCTAATTATTGCATTTTATTCGTTTTTTTTTTCCACTATACCTCGAACAAAGCAAAATTTCATCGTCTGGCCAAAGAAGTCGAGCTGTTCCATTCTTGTTGATTTCCACGTGTCTGTAGGGGGGGTTGGGGGGTCCGTCTGGTGGAGGGAGGGGAGGGTAGGGGAGAGAGGAAGGGTGGGATGGAGAGGGATTGGAAAGGGGGAAGGGGAGGGTGGGTGGATGGGAGGAGAGGGAGGAGGGTGGATGGGACGGGAAGAGGAGGGGGAGGAAGGGAGAGAGGGAGGGAGGGTGGATGGGATGGAAGGGAGGGGGAAGGAGATGGGATGGAAGGGAGGGTGGGATGGAAGGGAGGTGGGATGGGATGGAGGGAGGGGGAAGGAGAGGGTGGATGGGATGGGATGGAGGGGGATGGAGAGGGAGGGAGGGAGGGAGGGGGATGGGATGGAGGAGGGGATGGAGAGAGGGAGGAAGGAGAGGGATGAAGGTAGGGAAGGGGGAGTGAGAAGGGAGAGAGGGAGCAGGGATAGAGGGAGAGAGGGAGCAAGGGATAGAGGGAGAGAGAGAGAGGGAAGGAATGAGGGTAATAGGGATGGATGGAGGAAGAGAAAAAAAATCATCACAATAAAGCAATAACCATGATCTAATAAAGAAAATAACTATTAACAATAACACGAACAATTATGCAGATCAACCTAGGGATAACAGCAGTGATAATATTCATGTCTTAATAAAGATAATTAGAAAAAGAAAAAAATATAATAACAGTAATAATAATCAAGTCTTATCAAAGCTAATTAGAACGAAAATAATAATGATAGTAATAATAATCATAGGTCTTAATAAAGCTAATCAGAAGAAAAAATATATAATAACTGTAATAATAACCATGTCATATTAAAGCTAATTATAAAAAGAAAAAATATGATAATAGTAATAATAATCATAGGTTTTAATAAAGCTAATTAGAAAAAAAATTTATAATAACAGTAATGTTAATCAAAGGTCATAATAAAGTTAATTAGAAAAAAATATATCAGTAATAATCATCCTAAGTCTTAATAAAGTTAATCAGAAAGAGAAAAAATGAATTGATAACAGAAATAATTATGATTACGATAACAACATCAATTAATAATCAGAAGAAAATGACAAAAATCACCACCATCATTATCACCATCAAATCCACCCAAAAACTCGAGAATAAAAAAATGTCAATAAAAAATAAAAAATAAATAAAAATAAATAAAAAAAAAAAATAAAAAAAAAACTTCAAAAAAATGTCCAAAAAATCTCCCACCTTCACCTCGACCTTCCTCATATTCCTTCACTTTCTCGTCCTCGACCGCCCCATCATCAACGTCCTCCTCGGCCAAGTAATCCTCGACTTCCCACGGTCTCCTGCCCTCGAGGACGACCTCCTGAAGACGTTGGTTGAAGGGCGTGAGGTTGTCCTTCTTGGAGTGGAGGATTTTGACCGCCCAGAAGAAGATGACGAGGAGGACGAAGTGTTTCAGTGGGCGGAGTCGGGCCATTCTGCTGGGGGGGGGGGGGGGCGGAGATTTTTTTTTTTTTTTAATGATGAAATTGATAATAACAGTAGGAATAACAATGATAATGATGGTAAGGGGAAAGCGGAGAATGAACTATTTATATATATATATATATATATATATATATATATATATATATATATATA
>NC_091561.1:39200895-39210895 GCF_042767895.1 Penaeus vannamei
TGATAATAATAATAAGAAAGGAGAAACAAAAACTTAAGTCCAACAAAATATATTTATTTGTAACAAACTTCCATTTATAATGTCTTTTCTTATCAATCATAATACAGGAATAAATACCCTTGGAGAAGGTAGATCACACCCAATCCAGTTACGAAATACCTAAGTTTACCACATGTTTTAAAAAAGAAGAACCCATTTTCTATGATGAATCGCACCGTAACCAGTTTCGGATCAACATCAATTTTTTTATCAGCTGGCATTTTGTACAAATTTTTATTACGATTTTCTAGAAACATCTTGTGTAACTGTGCTATCAGACCAATATACATATATACACTGTTATGTATGAGTGTGTACATATTTACACATGTACACACACATAGAAGCCCCTACATAATCACACATACACACACGCAAATTCTCTCTCTCTCTCTCTCTCTCTCTCTCTCTCTCTCTCTCTCTCTCTCTCTCTCTCTCTCTCTCTCTCTCTCTTCCTCTTCTCTCTCTCTCTCTCTCTCTCTAATCCCTCTCTCTCCCTTCCCTCCCTCCCTCTCTCTCTCTCTCTCTCTCTCTCTCTCTCTCTCTCTCTCTCTCTCTCTCTCTCTCATTCTCTCTCTCTCTCTCTCTCTCTCTCTCTCTCTCTCTCTCTCTCTCTCTCTCTCTCTCTCTCTCTCTCTCTCCTCCCTCCCTCCTCCCTCTCTCACTCCTCCCTCCCTCTCTCCTCCTCCCTCCTTCCTCCTCCTCCCTCGTTTCCTCTCTCTTCCTCCTCCCTCTCTCCCACCCCCATCCATCCCCACCTACCCCCACCCAGCACCACCCTCCCTCACGCCCTCAACCCACGGCAACTCTCATGGTCTCCCTGACGAAGGCGGTGCAGAAGAGAACGCCCACGATGGACACGCCCCCGTAGAACCAGTACAGCCCGGGCGTGGTGAGGGCGGTCTGCATGGGCGTGAAGAGCTGGAGGGCGAGGATGCCGTAGATGCTGCCTCCTGTTAGGCCTATGCTGGCGGCCTAAGGGGGGATGGGGGGTGGGGGTGGAGTGGAGGGGGGATGGAGGAATGGGAGAGGGGGGCGAGGGGGAGATGGTGGGAGTGAGTTGGAGGGAGGACCGGCGGAGTGGAGTGGGAGAGGGGGGGTGAGGGAGATGGAGTGGAGGGGTGGGAGAGGGGGATGAGGGTGAAGTTGAGGGGTGAGATAGGGAGAGTCGGTTAATAAAATTGATAATAATAGGGATGATGATGATAATAAAAGTGATGGTAGTAGTACAATTATATCAGAACTGATGATGATGATAAGTGATGTTAGTTATTATGACGATAATGATAAAAAAAAAATATGATAATAGTGATAATGGTGATAATAGCTAAAATAATGCTGCTCTAATAACAACGAAAAAAAATTATGGTGATAATGAAGATAACAATAACAACAGGGATAAAAATATGATAATATTGAAAATAATGATAATGATGATAACAGTGATAACAATAATAATAACAATAATCATATCAACAGCAATGATAACAATGATAAAGATAACTAACACGCAGAGAGCGCATACCTCCGCCAAGTCTTAAAAATCTGTTAATACCTTTTTCACTAATAAAACATAACCTTGGTGAAAGTATAAATACACATACACACATAAACAAAACAGAAACAAATATATATAGGAAAGAAAAACAAAAAGAAAACAAACTAACAAACACATAGAAAACGAAAAATCTCGAAATAAACCAAGCCAACAGAAAACTCAAATTGAAAGAAAACGGGAAACGATGGTGTCGGGATAACTTAGCTAAAAAGGCAGGAATGTTACCCATATGACACATAGGTTCCCAAGAAGCCTGATTAATTTATCTGGAACTTTCTTAAACATCCTCGATTAATTCAGGAAACGAAAATGTAACTTAATGTTTACAAAATTAAGATGTCCAGAAATGTGTGTAAGGCAAGAGATACTGATACAGCGTTTAAATATTATTTACGATATTTATAACATAAACTTGTTCTGTATAATTGTTTGCTTGTCGGTTTGTTTGTTGCTTCTTCTATTTTGTTCTTCAGAAAATAGGTTGACTAAAAGAAAAAGAAAAGATAAAAGGTAGGAAGAGAGAGAGAGAAAGAGTCAGAAAGTCACACACCCACACACACACACACACACACACACACACACACAAACAAACAAACACACATAAACACACGTTCATGGAAACAGTTAGGCAAAACTACCGACAAAGGTAAAGGAAAAAACAAAAAAAGATATCAGAAAATATCATAACCCCCCTCGTTCTCAACCCCATCCTTGACTCACCTGGACTCTGATACTTCTTAAAGAAATACTCATCCCTCTCCTCCCCCTTTTTGACTCACCTGGGCTCTGATACCCGTCGGTAAATAACCCCCCTCCAACCAAAATACTCCCCCTCCCTCCCCCACCCCTTCTGACTCACCTGGGCTCTAATACTCTTTAAAAGATACTCCCACCCACCCTCCTTCCCCTCCTCCGCCCCTTTGACTCACCTGGGTTCTAGATACTCTTTAAAAACTACTTCCACCCCTCCTTCCCCCTCCTCTCCACACCCACCCCCACCCTCCTGACTCACCTGGGCTCTGATACTCATCGGAAAAACACCCCCCTCCCTCCAACCAAAATACTCACCCCCTCCCTCCCCCTCCTCCCCCACCCCACCCCTTTGACTCATCTGGGTTCTGATACTCGTCGGAAAATACCCCCCTCCAACCAAAATACTCACCCCCTCCCTCCCTCCTCCTCCCACCCCTTCTGACTCCACCCAAATACCTGGGCTCTGATACTGCTCTGGAAAATACTCACACCCTTCCTTCCCCCCCTCCCCCCACTCCCTTCTGACTCACCTGGGCTCTAATACTCTTTAAAAACTACTCACCTCTCCCACCCCCTCCTCCCCCACCCCCACCCCTTCTGACTCACCTGGGCTCTGGATAATACTCATCGGAAAATACCCCCCCTCCAACCAAAATACTCACCCCTCCCTCCCCTCCTCCCCCACCCTCCCCTTCTGACTCACCTGGGCTCTGATACTCTTTAAAAAAATACTCCCCTCCTCCCCCTTCCCTCTCCCCCCACCCCTTTGACTCACCTCAGCTTCTGATACCCCCCCTCCAACCAAAATACTCACCTCTTCCTCCCTTCCCTCCTCCTCCCCACCCCCCCACCCCCACTCTGACTCGCCTGGGCTCTGAAACTCTTTAAAAAATACCTCTCTCCCTCCTCCCTCTCCCCTCCCCTCCCCCACCCCTTCTGACTCACCTGGGCTCTGATACTCGTCGGGAAGTACTCAGCGTTGAGGACAAAGGGGATGGAACCGACGCCGAAACTCGAGGTAAACATGTAGACCATAAGACACAGGAGAGGAATCCAGCCCCAGGTGCCCTCCAGGGGGTTTCTGAGGGAGGGAAGGGAGGGAAGGAGAGGGTGGGGAAGGGAAGGGAGGGGGGGAGGGGGGAGGGTAGGGGAGAGGAAGTGAGGGTGGGAAGGGGGGAAGGTAGGAGAGGGAAGGTTTGAAGGGATGGAAGAGAAGGATGGTGGGAAGGGAGGAGGGAGGAAGGGAAGGGAGGGAGGAGAGAAGCGAAAGAAGGTAGTAGTGGAGGGAGGAGAGGAGAGGGAAGGGGGGGAAAGGGAGGGAAGGGGGAAGTGAGGGTGGGAAGGGAAGGAAGAGAAGGTAAGTTAGGACGAGAGGGAATGAGGGAGGGAAGGAGAGAGAGAGAGGAAGTTAGATCAGTGGTTTTGTTGCAGTGGTTGCTATGGTGATGGTGGGGATGATAGTGATAGTGAGTGTGGTGATGATGATGAGGAGGAGGAGCAGGAGAAAGAGGATAAAGATGATAATAATGACAATGATGACGATGATGATAAGGATAAGAATATGGAGATGAGGAACAATGACGGTGATTGTGAGAGTAAAGAGGTTGGAGATAAGGAGAAAAAATTATGAAAATGGTGATGGTGGTGACAGATGACCAAAAAATAGTAATACCAATAATAACGTTTTTACATAAGTGGTGATGAAAATGATATAAATCACAACAGTAAATTAGCAACAAACAAGAATAACATTAATGATGACAATGTCATTCGTCGCAACAACATCAACAACAAAATCGAAGGCAACAACACTCGGAGCAGCAACAGCCGACCAGACGCGACGCCCCAATCGGCTCAATCTCTTCCACGAAGCCCTCACCCCACCAGGAAGGAGCGGGGAGGGGGAGGGGGAGGGGGAGGGAGGGGAATACCAACCCGGGATCCTGTCGTTCGGCGAAGTAGACGTAGGAGCCCATGACGTAGAGGCAGACGGCCATGACAGACAGCGAGACGACGAGGGGAGCCCGACGCCCCGCCCGGTCCAGCAGCAGACTGGCCGCCACGTTGCCCGCCATCTGCACCAGGAAGACGAGGATGGACGACAGCTCCTCGTCCAGGCTAGAACCGGCGTCTTGGAAGATCCTCGTCGTGTTGATCATGAAGGCGCTGAAGCCGCAGAAGTTCTGGATGAGGAAGAGCCCCTGGATGACCAGCAGGGCGCGGAGGACGTCCCGCTGGAGGAACAGCTTGTAGATCGGCTGCCCCGTCTTGTCCTGGTTGTAAGCCCTCAGGACCTCCATCTCCTCCTCGACGTCGGCGCTCGGCCCTCGAAGCCGCCTGAGGACCCTCCTCGCCTCGGACTCCCTCCCGCTGACCGCCAGGAACGTCGGGCTCTCGGGGACGAAGGACACCGAGGCGCAGCACGCGGCGAACACCCCGATGGCCACCGCGGGGATCTCGAACCAGCGGAGGCACAGCCCGAGGCTCACGCTTGCCACGAGGCCGACGCTGACCATGACGTTCGGGATCATGGCCAGGAACCCCCTGACGTTCGTGTCCGGGAGCTCCACGGCGTAAACGTTCCCCGTGACGGACATCATGCCCGAGAACACGCCGCTGAGGAACCTGACAAGGAGGAGGAGAAACGTTTTGTCCTTTTAGTTGATGAAACGTTGAGACGAAACATGGACGCTATAAAACTAATGAATGTATAAATGAATAATCCATAAGGATTAGAGAGAGAGAAAAAAATGTTCATTTGCTAGCTCCCTCTCACTCCCCTCTCACCTCCTCTCACTTCCCTCCCACCTCCCTCTCACCACCCTCTCACTCCCCTCTCACCACCCTCTCACTCCCCTCTCACCTCCCTCTCACTCCCCCACACTCCACCTCACCTTCCCCCTCACCTCCCTTTCACTCCCCTCATACCTTCCCTCCTCCCACTCCCCTTCACTCCCCTCTCACTCCCCTCTCCACCTCCCCTCTCACTCCCCCCTCACCTCCCTTCCCACCTCCTTCCTTCTCACCTCCAGGAGTTCCTCTCATGCTCCCAACTCTCACTTCCCTCCCACCTCCCCTCACTCACCTTCCCTCCTTTCCCACCTCCCCTCCTCCCTCCCTCTCTTCCTCCACCTCCCTCCCTCACTCCTCCTTTTCCCACCTTCCTCCCACCTCCTCCTCACACCTCCCCTCACACCTCCCTCCCACCTCCCCTCTCACCTCCCCTCCCACCTCCCCTCCCACCTCCCCTCTCACCCTCCCTCCCACCTCCCCTCTCACTCCCTCTCCCACTCCCCTCCCACCTCCCCCCTCAGAGCCTCCCTTCCCACCCCCTGCCCCACCTCCCTCCTCACTCACCTCCCCTCTCACTCCCGTCCCACTCTCCCTCTCACTCCCCTCCCCACCTTCCTCACACTCCCCACTTCACACATCCCCTCTCACTCCCCTCTCACTCTACCCCCTCCCACCTCCTTCCCACTCCCTCCTCTCCCCTCTCACTCCCCTCTCATAGCCTCCTTCTCACCCCCCCCTCACTTCCTTCTCACCTCCCTCTCACTCCCCTCCCACCTCCCTCTCAACTCCTCTCTCTCACTCCCCTCTCCACACCTCCCACCTCCCTCTCCATCTTCCCCTCTCACACCCCTCACACCTCCCCCTCACTCCCACCTCTTCCCACCTCCCCCTCCCACCTCCCCTCTGCTTCCCTTTCACACTCCCCTCTCACCCTCCCCGCCAGCAGCATCCCAGGGTTCTACCGCGAGGGGCCCACCAACCCCCACCTCCCTCTCACCTCCCCTCTCACCTCCCTCTCACTCCCCTCTCTTCCCCACCTCCCCCGCACCTCCCTTCCCACTCCCCTCTTTGTCTCCTTCACACTCCCCCCTCACTCCCTCTCTCACTCTCTGCCTCCCATAGCAACGTCCAGGGTTCACCACGAGGCCTGCAACCCCACACTCCCTTCTCACCTCCCCTCTCACTCCCCTCTCACCTTCCCCTCCTCACCTCTCCCCGCACAGCAAGCATTAATCCCAGGGTTCACCGCTGAGGGCCACCAACCCCCCACCTCCCCTCTCACCTCCCCCTCCTCACTCCCCCTTCCCACCTCCCCCGCACCTCCCTTCCCACTCCCCTCTCACTCCCCCTCACTCCCCTCTCACTCTCCCCACACTCCCTTCTCACCTCCCCTCTCACTCCCCTCTCACCTCCCCTCTCACCTCCCCGCCAGCAGCATCCCAGGGTTCACCGCGAGGGCCACCAACCCCCAGGCGCCCGTGCAGGGAAGGATCAGCCCCATCAGGGACCTTTTTCTCCCGGCCGATCTGAGCGCCCAGCCTCCGAGCCACGTCCCGACGAGTCCTCCGGCAGATAGGATGCTTCCTGTGGTCGAGGAGGGAGGGAAGAGGGAGGGAGGGAGGGAGGGAAGGGGATGAGAGAAGGAGGGAGGGAAGGAGGGAGGGAGGGATGAGAGAATGAGGGAGGGAGGGATGAGGGAAGATGGAGGGTTTTAGGAGAGGGAGGAGAGGGTTAGGAGAGGGAGGGAGAAGAGAAGGAGGGAGGGTTAGGGAAGGAGGGAAGGAGGGAGGGATGAGAAAATGAGGCAGGGAGGGTTAGGGAAGGAGGGAAGGAGGGTAGGGAGGAAGAGAGGAGTAGGGAGGGAGGGATGAGGGAAGGAGGGAAGATGGAGGGTTAGAAGGAGGGAAGAGGGAGGGAGGGAGTGAAAGATGGAGGGTTAGGGAGGGATGAGGAAAGAGAGGGAGGGTTAGGGAAGGAAAGTGAGAGAAGGAGGGAAGGGAGAGGGTTAGGGGAGGAAGGGATGAGAGAAGGGAGGGTTAGGAGGGAGGGATGAAGGAGAGTGAGGGAAGAGGGAGGATTGAGGAGGAGAGGAAGGGAGGAAGGAAGCGGAAGGAAAGAGAGGAGGGAGTGAAGGGGAAAAGAAGAAAAGAGGGAGGGAGTGAGAGGAAGAGAAGAAAGAGGGAGGGGAGTGAGGGGAAGGGAAGGGAAGAGGGAGGGATAAGGAGGAGAGGGAAGGGAATGGGAAGAGGGAGGGTTAGGGAGGAGAGGGAGGGAGGGAGTAGAGGTAGGAGGAAAAGGTTATTATGGCGGGTGAGGGAGGGTTAGAGGGAGGGAAGGGAGGCAGTGGATTAGGACGAAGAGAAGGAGGAGGGAAAGAAGGAGGATAGGAAGCAGGAGGAGAGGAAAGAGGGAGCCAAAAGTTAGGTAGTTAGAGTCGGAGATTGCGTTTTGAGATTAGAGAGTGTGTGTGGGTGAGATTGGGTGTGTGAGTGGGTGCATGAGGATGTGTGTGGGTGTATGTGTGTGCGTGAGGATGTGTGTGTGTGTGTGTGTGTGTGAGGATGCATGTGTGTGCGTGAGGATGTATGTGTGTGTGTGTGTGTGTGAGGATGCATGTGTGTGTGTGAGGATGTATGTGTGTGTGTGTGAGGATGTATGTGTGTGTGTGTGAGGATGTATGTGTGTGTGTGTGTGAGGATGTATGTGTGTGTGTGTGTGTGTGTGAGGATGTGTGTGTGTGTGTGTTTGTGTGTACATTACGATATTTCATTATTTCATTTCTATTGCAATATATCATCATCATCACCACCATATACCGGTCAACACCATCACTCCCTCTGCAAGATACAATCCCTAACCATCACACCATCAACATCATCTCCATCATCACCAACACTAGCACCATCACCAACAAAATCACTATCACCAACACCATCACCAACAAAATCACTATCACCAACACCATCACCAACACCATCCTTATCATCCTTATAACCCTCACACTTTCTTCTCCCTCTTTCCTGTCCCTCCCTCAGTCCCTATCACCAACATCTCTCCCTCTTTCCCCTCTCTCCCTCACTCCCCATCACCAATATCTCTCCCTTTTTCCCTCTCTCCCCCTATTTCCCCTTTCTCCCTCACTCCCCTCTCTCTCCTTCACTTTCCCCATCACCAACATCTCTCCCACTTTTTTCCCCTCCTCCCCTTATTTCCCCCTTTCTCCTCCCTCAATCTAACATCCCTCTCTCCCTCACTCCCCATCACCGATATCTCTCCCTCTTTCCCGTCTCTCACTATTTCCCTTCTCTCCCTCACTTCCTATCACCAACCTCTCCCTCCTTCCCCTCTCTCCCTCACCCATCACCAATATCTCTCCCTCGCTCCCCATCACCAACATATCTCCTTCATTCCCCTCTCTCCCTCACTCCCTATTACCAACATCTCTCCCTATTTCCCTTCTCTCCCTCACTCCCCCTATCACCAACATCTCTCCCTTTTCCTCTTTCCCCTCTATCTCCTCCCTCACTCCCTCAATCTCTCTCTCCTCACTCCCTATCACCAACATATCTCTCCTTTGCCACTCTCCCTATTTCACCCTCTCTCCTCATCCTCTTCCTCTCATCCCATCTTTCAATATCTCTCCCTTTTCTCACCCCTATTTCCCCCCTCTCTCTCCTTTCCCTCTCTGCCCTCCCTCCTATATAACATCTCACCTCCCTCTTCCTTCTCCCTCACTCCCTCTCCTTGACATCTCTCCCTCTTCCCTCTCTCTATACCTCTCTCCTCACTCCCTATGCTGCTGTCTCTCGCTTTTCCCCTCTCCCCTCTTTCCCCTCTCTCCCTCACTCCCTATCACCAACATCTCTCCTTTTTCCCCCTCTCCCCCTATTTTTTCCCCTCTCTCCCTCACTCCCCTTCTCTCTCCCTCACTCCCTATCACCAACATATCTCTCCCTCTTTCCCCGTCTCTCCCCTGCTTCCCTTCTCATCCCCACTCACTTCCTATCCTGTTACTCTCTCCCTCCTTCCCTCTCCTCTTCCCCCTCTGTTTGTCTCCTCTCCCTCCTTCCCTCTCCTCCCTCACCCCCCATCCTGTATATCTCCCTCCTTCACCTCTCTACCTCCCCATCACCAGCATCTCTCCCTTATTCCCCTCTCTCCCTCCCTCCCCATCACCAAAACCTCTCCCTCTTTTCCCTCTCTCCCTCACTCCCTATCACCAACATATCTCCCTCTTTCCCCTCTCTCCCTCACTCCCCTCTCTCCCTCACTCCCTATCACCAACATATCTCCCTCTTTCCCCTCTCTCCCTTATTCCCCTCTCTCCCTCACTCCCCATCACCAACATCTCAATCAAAATACCCATCATATCTTCCTGCCAAGATTCGAGGTCGAAAGAAGTGCCAAAAACAGTTGAATTGTCCCGCCGGAGATCCACAACGGCTGCGTTCGGATACGCCGCTGCCATTCCGAGGACGACGAAGCCGAGGCCGATGCCGAACACCATCAGAGCCTGTAGCGGGGGGTCAGGGTGGGGGGGGAATAGAGAGAGAGAGAGGGAGCGTTATGATAATGGTTGAATAATAATGATGATAATGGTAATGATAATTATGATGGTGATATTAATGATGGTAATAATAATTATGGTAATGATGATAGCGATGATAATGGTGATGATTGTGATAATGGTAATAATGGTAAAAATGCCAATGATAATGATAATCATGATAAATAACGATAGTATTGTTACTAGCGGTAATGTTCGTAATGGTATTGGTAATGGTGGTAATGATAATGATCATAATAATAGTGAAAACGTAACGAAAGTGATGAAAACGGGAAAGGAAAGGTTAAAGT
>NC_091561.1:39225895-39236265 GCF_042767895.1 Penaeus vannamei
GCCTATAAGTGCAAGTGTGTGTACGTACATGTGTGTGCCTATAAGTGCAAGTGTGTACGTGTGATGTGTGCCTATAAGTGCGAGCGTGTGCGTACATGTGTGTGCCTATAAGTGCAAGTGTGTACGTACATGTGTGTGCCTATAAGTGCAAGTGTGTGCGTACATGTGTGCCTATAAGTGCAAGCGTGTGCGTACATGTGGTATTATAAGTGCGTGTGTGCGTACATGTGTGTGCCTGCAGTGCAAGCGATGTGCGTACAACATGCCTATAAGTGCGTGTGTGTACGTACATGTGTGTGCCTATAAGTGCGAGTGTGTGCGTACATGTGTGTGCCTATAAGTGCGAGTGTGTACGTACATGTGTGTGCCTATAAGTGCGAGTGTGTGCGTACATGTGTGTGCCTATAAGTGCGTGTGTGTACGTACATGTGTGTGCCTATAAGTGCGTGTGTGTACGTACATGTGTGTGCCTATAAGTGCGTGTGTGTGCGTACATGTGTGTGCCTATAAGTGCAAGCGTGTGCGTACATGTGTGTGCCTATAAGTGCGTGTGTGTGCGTACATGTGTGTGCCTATAAGTGCAAGCGTGTGCGTACATGTGTGTGCCTATAAGTGCGAGTGTGTGCGTACATGTGTGTGCCTATAAGTGCGTGTGTGTACGTACATGTGTGTGCCTATAAGTGCGTGTGTGTACGTACATGTGTGTGCCTAAGTGTGTGTGTGTGTCATGTGTGTGCCTATAAGTGCGTGTGTGTGCGTACATGTGTGTGCCTATAAGTGCAAGCGTGTGCGTACATGTGTGTGCCTATAAGTGCGTGTGTGTACGTACATGTGTGTGCCTATAAGTGCGAGTGTGTGCGTACATGTGTGTGCCTATAAGTGTGAGTGTGTGCGTACATGTGTGTGCCTATAAGTGCGTGTGTGTACGTACATGTGTGTGCCTATAAGTGCGAGCGTGTGCGTACATGTGTGTGCCTATAAGTGCGTGTGTGTGCGTACATGTGTGTGTCTATAAGTGCGGATGTGTACGTACATGTGTGTGCCTATAAGTGCGAGTGTGTGCGTACATGTGTGTGCCTATAAGTGTGAGTGTGTGCGTACATGTGTGTGCCTATAAGTGCGAGTGTGTGCGTACATGTGTGTGCCTATAAGTGTGAGTGTGTGCGTACATGTGTGTGCCTATAAGTGTGAGTGTGTGCGTACATGTGTGTGCCTATAAGTGCGAGTGTGTGCGTACATGTGTGTGCCTATAAGTGCGAGTGTGTGCGTACATGTGTGTGCCTATAAGTGCGAGCGTGTGCGTACATGTGTGTGCCTATAAGTGCGTGTGTGTGCGTACATGTGTGTGTCTATAAGTGCGGATGTGTACGTACATGTGTGTGCCTATAAGTGCGAGTGTGTGCGTACATGTGTGTGCCTATAAGTGCGAGTGTGTGCGTACATGTGTGTGCCTATAAGTGCGTGTGTGTGCGTACATGTGTGTGCCTATAAGTGCAAGTGTGTACGTACATGTGCGTGCCTATAAGTGCGAGTGTGTGCGTACATGTGTGTGCCTATAAGTGCGTGTGTGTGCGTACATGTGTGTGCCTATAAGTGCGAGTGTGTGCGTACATGTGTGTGCCTATAAGTGCGTGTGTGTGCGTACATGTGTGTGCCTATAAGTGCGAGTGTGTACGTACATGTGTGTGCCTATAAGTGCAAGTGTGTACGTACATGTGTGTGCCTATAAGTGCGTGTGTGTGCGTACATGTGTGTGCCTATAAGTGCAAGTGTGTACGTACATGTGTGTGCCTATAAGTGCGAGCGTGTGCGTACATGTGTGTGCCTATAAGTGCGTGTGTGTGCGTACATGTGTGTGCCTATAAGTGCGTGTGTGTACGTACATGTGTGTGCCTATAAGTGTGAGTGTGTACGTACATGTGTGTGCCTATAAGTGCATGTGTGTGCGTACATGTGTGTGCCTATAAGTGTGAGTGTGTACGTACATGTGTGTGCCTATAAGTGCATGTGTGTGCGTACATGTGTGTGCCTATAAGTGCGTGTGTGTACGTACATGTGTGTGCCTATAAGTGCGTGTGTGTGCGTACATGTGTGTGCCTATAAGTGCGAGTGTGTGCGTACATGTGTGTGCCTATAAGTGCGACGTGCACGTACATGTGTGTGCCTATAAGTGCAGAGTGTACGTACACATGTGTGTGCCTATAAGTGCGTGTGTGTACGTACATGTGTGTGCCTATAAGTGCGTGTGTGTGCGTACATGTGTGTGCCTATAAGTGCGAGTGTGTGCGTACATGTGTGTGCCTATAAGTGCGTGTGTGTGCGTACATGTGTGTGCCTATAAGTGCGTGTGTGTGCGTACATGTGTGTGCCTATAAGTGCGAGTGTGTACGTACATGTGTGTGCCTATAAGTGCGTGTGTGTACGTACATGTGTGTGCCTATAAGCGTGAGCGTGTACGTACATGTGTGTGCCTATAAGTGCGAGTGTGTACGTACATGTGTGTGCCTATAAGTGTGAGTGTGTACGTACATGTGTGTGCCTATAAGTGCGTGTGTGTGCGTACATGTGTGTGCCTATAAGTGCGTGTGTGTACGTACATGTGTGTGCCTATAAGTGCGAGCGTGTGCGTACATGTGTGTGCCTATAAGTGCGTGTGTGTGCGTACATGTGTGTGTCTATAAGTGCGGATGTGTACGTACATGTGTGTGCTATAGTGAGGAGTGTGTACGTACATGCGTGTGCCTATAAGTGCGTGTGTGTACGTACATGTGCGATATATAAGTGCGTGTGTGTGCGTACATGTGTGTGTCTATAAGTGCGGATGTGTACGTACATGTGTGTGCCTATAAGTGCGAGTGTGTGTGTACAT
Organism: Penaeus vannamei; assembly: GCF_042767895.1. Taxonomy (NCBI): domain Eukaryota; kingdom Metazoa; phylum Arthropoda; class Malacostraca; order Decapoda; family Penaeidae; genus Penaeus; species Penaeus vannamei. The sequence goes on from NC_091561.1 coordinate 39,228,765, forward strand.
GTGTGTGCCTATAAGTGCGAGTGTGTGTGTACATGTGTGTGCCTATAAGTGCGTGTGTGTACGTACATGTGTGTGCCTATAAGTGCGTGTGTGTGCGTACATGTGTGTGCCTATAAGTGCGTGTGTGTGCGTACATGTGTGTGCCTATAAGTGCGTGTGTGTACGTACATGTGTGTGCCTATAAGTGCGTGTGTGTGCAGCTGCATGTGTGTGCCTATAAGTGCGTGTGTGTACGTACATGTGTGTGCTTATAAGTGCGTGTGTGTGCGTACATGTGTGTGCCTATAAGTGCGTGTGTGTGCGTACATGTGTGTGCCTATAAGTGCAAGTGTGTGCGTACATGTGTGTGCCTATGAGTGCGAGTGTACGTACATGTGTGTGCCTATAAGTGCGTGTGTGTGCGTACATGTGTGTGCCTATAAGTGCAAGCGTGTGCGTACATGTGTGTGCCTATAAGTGCGTGTGTGTGCGTACATGTGTGTGCCTATAAGTGCAAGCGTGTGCGTACATGTGTGTGTGCTCTATATGCGTGTGTGTGCGTACATGTGTGTGCCTTATAAGTGCGAGTGTGTGCGTACATGTGTGTGCCTTATAAGTGCGTGTGTGCGTACATGTGTATGCCTATAAGTGCAAGCGTGTGCGTACATGTGTGTGCCTATAAGTGCGAGTGTGTGTATGCGTGGCTATAAGTGGTAATGCGTACATGTGTGTGCCTAAGTAAGTGCGTGTGTGTACGTACATGTGTGTGCCTATAAGTGCGTGTGTGTACGCGTACATGTGTGTGCCTATAGGAGTATGAGAGAGCGTGTGCGTACATGTGTGCCTATAAGTGCGTGTGTGTGCGTACATGTGTGTGCCTATAGGTAAGTGTGTACATTTTTTATGTGTGTGCCTATAAATTGCGATGACTGTGTGCTGCGTACATGTGTGCCTATAAGTGCACGTGTGTGTGCGTACATGTGTGTGCCTATAAGTGCAAGTGAAAGTGACACGTACATTAATGACTAACATATATGTGCGTGTGTGTGCGTACATGTATTGTGCTATAAGTTTGTGTGTGTACGTATATGCGTGTGGCCTTTAGATATTACAAACTCACTAACATCCTGTCACGAATACTAATGATGGCTAGAAGCCTCCCTTCGTAGCTTAGTTAGCGTCTAAACCTGATTCGAAAACTAATTTCCGTTTTAACGAGTTCAAAGACGAATCTAAATGCGTTTTTTTTTTTTCTTTTTTGAGGGGGGGGATATTTGGCTCTTTCTTTTTCTCTCGATCTATTGCGTCGATTTCTTCTTTCTTTCTTTCTTCTTTTGTTCTTTCTTTTTTCTTTTGATTTTTTCTTTAGTCTCTCTCTCTCTGTTTTCTTTCTCTCGCGAGCGATTTATCGTTCTTTTTTAAGTTATGTCTCTCTCTTTCTTTCTATCTTTCTTTCTTTCTTTCTTTCTCTGCCTGCCCCTTCTCTCTCTCTCTCTCTCTCTCTCTCTCTCTCTCTCTCTCTCTCTCTCTCTCTCTCTCTCTCTCTCTCTCTCTCTCTCTCTCTCTCTCTCTCACTCACTCTCTTTCTCTCTCTCTCTTTCTCTCTTCTCTGTTTTACTCTTTCTTTCTGTCTTGTCTATTTTTTGTTTTTATGCTTTATATATAATGGTCAAATAAACTTCTTAACAGGAAGACCAGTAACATATAATTGGTTAAGCAAGCTATGTACTGTTACTCTTTCATATTTTTGGAATATTATGTCCATAAGGCCAAAAATGCAATAAAGAGCCTTGATGCTTGAATGTGGTTGCGCGATGTGTGTTGCAGATGAGAGTACTTCTGTTTTATTGCACTGATGTTGCAGATAAGAGTACTTCTGTTTCATTGCATTGATGTTGCAGATAAGAGTACTTCTGTTTCATTGTGCTGATGTTGAATGAAATTACTTCTGTTTCATTGCATTGATATTTGCAGATAGAGAGTACTTCTGTTTTATTACTGATGTTGCAGATAAAATTACTTCCTGTTTTATTACATTGATGTTGCAGATAAAAATTACTTCTGTTTCATTGTATTGATGTTGCAGATAAAAATTACTTCTGTTTTATTGCATTGATGTTGCAGATAAGAGTACTTCTGTTTCATTGTGCTGATAGTTATAGCAGATAAGAGGTACTTCCTGCTTTCGATTGTGCTGATGTTGCAGATAAGAGTACTTCTGTTTTCATTGCACTGCTTGTTGCAGATAAGAGTTACTTCTGTTCTTACATTGCACTGATGTTGCAGATGAGAGTACTTCTGTTTCATTGCACTGATGCGTTGCAGATGAGAGTACTTCTCTAGTTCTCATTGTAACTGATGTTGCAGATAAGAGTACTTCTGTTTCATATTGCATTGATGTTGCAGATAAGAGTACTTCTGTTTTATTGCAATTGATGTTGCAGATAAGAGTACTTCTGTTTTTATTGCACTGATATTTGCAGATGAAAGTACTTCTGTTTTATTGCACTGATGTTGCAGATAGTACTTCTGTTTTTGTGCACTGATGTTGCAGATAAGAGTACTTCTGTTTTATTGCACTGATGTTGCAGATAAGAGTACTTCTGTTTTTATTGCACTGATGTTGCAGATAAGAGTACTTCTGTTTCATTGCATTGATGTTGCAGATGAGTACTTCTGTTTTTATTGCACTGATGTTGCAGATAAGAGTACTTCTGTTTTATTGCACTGATGTTGCAGATAAGAGTACTTCTGTTTTATTGCACTGATGTTGCAGATAAGAGTACTTCTGTTTCATTGCATTGATGTTGCAGATAAGAGTACTTCTGTTTTTATTGCACTGATGTTGCAGATAAGAGTACTTCTGTTTCATTGCACTGATGTTGCAGATAAGAGTACTTCTGTTTTTATTGTATTGATGTTGCAGATAAGAAGAGTAACTTCTGTTTTCATTACGCACGATATTGCAGATAAGAGCGCTGTGTTTCATTGCACTGATGTTGCAGATAAGAGTACTTCTGTTTTTCATTGCACTGATGTTGCAGATAAGAGTACTTCTTGGTTTCATTGCATTGATGTTGCAGATAAGAGTACTTCATTTTTATTGCACTGATGTTGCAGATGAAATTACTTCTGTTTTTATTGCACTGATGTTGCAGATGAGAGTACTTCTGTTTTATTGCACTGATGTTGCAGATGAGGTACTTGTTTTTATTGCACTGATGTTCCAGATGAGAGTACTTCTGTTTCATTGCGCTGATGTTGCAGGTAAGAAGTACTTCTGTTTATTTTACTGATGTTGCCGGATAAAATTATAACCATATTTTTATTGCATTGATGTTGCAGATAAGAAGTACTTCTGTTTCATTGCCTGATGTTGCAGGTAAGGCAACTATTTTATTTTTACTGATGTTGCGATAAAATTGCTTCTGTTTCATTGCACTGATGTTGCAGATAAGGTGCTTCTGGTTTCATTGCACCCTGATGTTGCAGATATGAAATTACTTCTGTTTTATTGCACTGATGTTGCAGATAAGAGTACTTCTGTTTTTACATTGCATTGATGTTGCAGATAAGAGTACTTCTGTTTCATTGCACTGATGTTGCAGATAAAATTACTTCTGTTTCATTACTGATGTTGCAGATAAGAGTACTTCTGTTTCATTGCACTGATGTTGCGAATGAAATTACTTCTGTTTTTTATTGCACTGATGTTGAATGAGAGTACTTCTTTTAATGCACTGATGTTCCAGATGAAATTACTTCTGTTTCATTGCACTGATATTTGCAGATAAGGTACTTCTGTTTCATTGCGCACTGATGTTGCAGATAAAGTGCTGCTCCATTGCACTGATGTTGCAGATAAGTACTTCTGTTTTATTACGCGATATTTACGCAGATGAGGAAGTACTTCTGTTTTGTACTTTGATGTTGCGAATGAGAGTACTTCTGTTTTTATTCCACTGATGTTCCAGACGAGTACTTCTGTTTTTATTGCACTGATGTTGCAGATGAGTGCTTCTGTTTCATTGCACTGATGTTGCAGATAAAGTTACTTCTGTTTCATTGCACTGATGTTGCAGATGAGTACTTCTGTTTCATTGCATGATGTTGCGAATGAGAGTACTTCCTGTTTCATTGCACTGATGTTGTGAATAAGAGTACTTCTGTTTCATTGCACTGATGTTGCAGATAGAAGTACTTCTGTTTCATTATTTTGATGTTGCGAATGGAGAGTACTTCTGTTTCATTGCACTGATGTTGCAGATAAGAGTACTTCTGTTTTATTGCGAATTCGATGCCAGATAAGAGTACTTCTGTTTTATTTTACTGATGTTGCAGATAAGAGTACTTCTAGTTTTATTGCACTGATGTTGCAGATAAGAGTATACTTGTTTTCATTGCATTGATGTTGCAGATAAGAGTACTTCTGTTTCATTGCACTGATGTTGCAGATAAGAGTACTTCTGTTTCATTGCACTGATGTTGCAGATAAGAGTACTTCTGTTTTATTGCACTGATGTTGCAGATAAGAGTACTGTTTTATTGCACTGATATTTTGAATAAGAGTACTTCTGTTTCATTGTTGCAGATGTTGCAGATAAGAGTACTTCTGTTTTATTGCACTGATGTTGCAGATAAGAGTACTTCTGTTTCATTGCACATTGATGTTGCAGATAAGAGTACTTCTTTGTTTCATTGCACTGATGTTGCAGGATGAGAGTACTTCTGTTTTATTGCATTGATAAGTTGCAGATAAGAGTACTTCTGTTTCATTGCACTGATGTTGTAGACAGAAGTGTGTTTCATTGCACTGATGTTGCAGATAAGAGTACTTCTGTTTCATTACCTGATATTTGTTTCGATAAAGTACTTCTGTTTCGATGCCGCTGATGTTTGAATAAAATTGCTTCTGTTTTATTGCACTGATGTTGCAGATAAAGGCTTTATTTATTGCCTTTGATATTGCAGATAAAGGTACTTCTGTTTCATTGTACTGATGTTGCAGATAAGGTACTTCTGTTTCATTGCCACTGATGTGCAGATGAGAGTACTTCTGTTTCATTGCACTGATGTTGCAGATAAGAGTACTTCTGTTTCATTGCACTGATGTTGCAGATAAGAGTACTTCTGTTTCATTGCATTGATGTTGCAGATAAGGAGAGTACTTCTGTTTCGTTATTGATATTTGCAGATAAGAGTACTTCTGTTTCATTCACCTGATGTTTGAATAAAGTGCTTCTGTTTCATTACTGATGTTGCAGATGAGAGTACTTCTGTCTCATTGCACTGTTGTTGCAGATAAGAGTACTTCTTGTTTTATTGCACTGATGTTGCAGATGAGAGTACTTCTGTCTCATTGCACTGATGTTGCAGATAAGAGTACTTCTGTTTTATTGCACTGATGTTGCAGATAAGAGTACTTCTGTTTTTATTGCACTGATGTTGCAGATAAGAGTACTTCTGTTTCATTGCACTGATGTTGCAGATAAGAGTACTTCTGTTTTTATTGAATTGATGTTGCAGATAAGAGTACTTTTTCATTGCACTGATGTTGCAGATAAGAGTACTTCTGTTTCATTGCACTGATGTTGCAGATAAGAGTACTTCTGTTTTATTGCACTGATGTTGCAGATAAGAGCAAAAACTACATTTCCATTGCATGATGTTGCAGATAAGAAGTAGCTTCTGTTTCATTGCACTGATGTTGCAGATGAGAGTACTTCTGTTTCATTGCAACTGATGTTGCAGATAAGAGTACTTCTGTTTTTATTGCACTGATGTTGCCAGATAAGAGTACTTCTGTTTTATTGCATTAGTGGTACAGATATGGAAATTACTTCTGTTTTATTGCATTGATGTTGCAGATAAGAGTGCTTCTGTTTTATTGCACTGATGTTGCAGATAAGGTACTTCTGTTTCATTACTGATGTTGCAGATAAGAAGCCTTCTGTTTATTGCACTGATGTTGCAGATAAGAGTACTTCTGTTTTATTGCATTGATGTTGCAGATAAAGTACTTCAAACTTTATTGCATTGATATTTGCAGATAAGAGTACTTCTGTTTCATTACACCCTGATGTTGCAGATAAGAGTACTTCTGTTTCATTGCACTGATGTTGCGAATAAAATTACTTCTGTTTTGTTACTGATGTTGTGAATAGGTACTTGTTTCATTGCCTGATGTTGCAGATAAGAGTACTTCTGTTTCATTGCACTGATGTTGCAGATAAAGAGTACTTCTGTTTTATTGCACTGATGTTGCGAATAAAGTACTTCTATTTTTATTGCATTGATGTTGAATGCAAGAAGTACTTCTGTTTTATTTTACTGATATTGCAGATAAGAGTACTTCTGTTTCATTATTACTGATGTTGCAGATGAGAGTACTTCTGTTTTATTGCACTGATGTTGCAAGATAAAATTGCTTCTGTTTTTATTTTACTGATGTTGCAGATAAGAGTACTTCTGTTTTATTGTACTGATGTTGCAGATAAGGTACTTCTGTTTTATTGCATGATGTTGCAAGATAAGTACTTCTGTTTCATTGTACTGATGTTGCAGATGAAAGTACTTCTGTTTCATTGCACTGATGTTGCGAATAGAGTACTTCTGTTTTATTGCACTGATGTTGCAGATAAGAGTACTTCTGTTTCATTGCATTGATGTTGCAGATAAGAGTACTTCTGTTTTTATTGCACTGATGTTGCAGATAAGAAGTACTTCTGTTTTTATTGCATTGATGTTGCAGATAAGGTACTTCTGTTTTTATTTTACTGATGTTGCAGATAAAGTCTTCTGTTTCATTGCATTGATGTTGCAGATAAGAGTACTTCTGTTTCATTGCTGATGTTGCAGATGGAAGTACTTCTGTTTCATTGTACTGATGTTGCAGATAAAATTGCTTCTGTTTTATTGCATTGATGTTGCATGATAAGTACTTCTGTTTTATTGCATTGATGTTGGCGAATGAGTACTTCTGTTTTTATTTTACTGGTGTTGCAGATAAAGTGCTTCTGTTTCATTGCACTGATGTTGCAGATAAGAGTACTTCTGTTTCATTGCACTGATGTTGCAGATAAAATTACTTCTGTTTTATTGCACTGATGTTGCAGATAAGAGTACTTCTGTTTCATTGCACTGATGTTGCAGATAAGAGTACTTCTGTTTTATCGTACTGATGTTGCAGATAAGAGGTACTTCTGTTTCATTGCATTGATGTTGCAGATAAGAGTACTTCTGTTTTGTTGCACTGATGTTGCAGATAAGAGTACTTCTGTTTTATTGCATTGATGTTATAGATAAGAGTACTTCTGTTTTATTGCACTGATGTTGCAGGTAAGAGTGCTTCTGTTTTTGTGCACTGATGTTGCAGATATGAGTACTTCTGTTTCATTGCACTGATATTTATAGATAAGAGTACTTCTGCTTCGTGCACTGATGTTGCCGGATAAGAGTACTTCTGTTTCATTTGCATTGATGTTACAGATAAGAGTACTTCTGTTTCATTGTATTGATGTTG
>NC_091561.1:39244265-39251765 GCF_042767895.1 Penaeus vannamei
GAGTGTTTGGTCCTCTTTTCATCTAGGTCTTTTTAAGAAATATTAGTAATGTCCTTCATCTTCAGTCTCATTTCTTTTATATTTCCTCCCTTTTTTCTCCTATCTCTTTTTTTCAGTTTCATCTCCATGTTCTTACCTTTCTCTCGTTCTCCTTCTCCTTCTCCTTCTCCTTCTCCTTCTCCTTCCATTTCTATTTCTCCTTCTTTTCCATCTCCGTCTATTCTATTGTCCTTCTCCCTCTCCCTCTCCCTCTCCATCTCTATTCTATTCTATTCTATTCTATTCTATTCTCCTTCTCCCTTTCTTTCTCCTCCTTCTCCCCCTCCCTCTCCCTCTCTCTATTTCCCTCCATTTTGTATTTTATATTTTTATTATTGTTGACATTTGTCATTGTAATTGTGCTCATTGCCATTGCTTTTGTAGTCATCATCATCATCATCTTCATTGTCATCGTCATCGTCATCCCTATCAAAATTGCCATGTTCTTTGTCATTGTAGTCGTCGTAATTTTCATTATTATTATTATTATCATAATCATAATCATGATCATCACATTCATTGCCATCATCTTCATTATTATTGTCATTGCCATCATCTTCATTATTATTGTCATTGCCATCATCTTCATTATTATTGTCATTGTCATTGTCATTGTCATTGCTATTGCCATTATCATTATCATTATCATTATCATTATCATTATCATTATCATTATCATTATCATCATCATCATCATCACTATCATCAATCATTGTCACCAGCATTACTGTATTTATCAGTATCATCATCATAAATCATTATCATCATGATATCATCAGCAGCAGCTTTCATCATTATCAAGATCATTATGACCATCATTATAACCCTCATCTTCATCATTGTCCTCATCCTCATGATAATCAACATCTTCACCTTCATATTGTCATTTCATCATTCCCATTATCACCACTCTCACCATCATAATTATCATCATCAAACTTATTTTACTACTAACTATTTCATCATCATGATTCATATCATAATCATCTCAAACAATATCCAACAATACATCATTATGATAATCATTTATCATCTTACACCATCTTTATCATCAAATTCATTAAATATCTTTAACAATTTCACCATTTATCTGATGTCATTACTAATATTTCGACGTACTCTTTTGCCAACAGTGATCATAATTTCCCATAAAGAATTAAAACCTAAAATCCAAAGTAATACAAAATTAATGACGCTTGGTGTTGATCCAACTACGTAATTAGGCCTATTGATTAATCACATCATCTGCTAAATCAAAAGTGATTTTTTTCAGTGGATTACCTTTACCACTGTTAATATATATTTTTTTTTGGAGGGGAAATATAGCAATTTCAATATCTTGGAGGAATTCAAGGAAAAACAGGTTCAAACAAAAATATAAATATATTTCATTTCAATCTTTGTATTCAGTTACAAAATGGAACACTCAATATTTTCAGACATAACATCAAAGAGTTGGTAATGCACATACTCGTCTAAACCATAAAATTTTCACGAGATATACAGTATTTATATATTTCAACCTTAATAATGCAAGTGCAATTGTTTTCAAAATGTGCTTTATATCAATGACATACACATGTACCAATGGGGCTCCGAGAGTGCCCATGCTCTCTCTCTCTCTCTCTCTCTCTCTCTCTAGGCAAATCAGAGGCACACACCAGACCCCTATTCCAACAAAAAAAATTAACAAAATATTCAATGCCTACACCCCTACTGCTCAGTGTTCTGGAATATCTTCCCTTATCTGACAAAAAACAGATAAATTTTTGCTAATGCCCACCTTATTGCCTAAGAGAGACTTGCACCCTCCAATAAAAATCAACAGATATGCGTCTGGTATTATTTACTTAAGCATGTATGTTTTGTATATATGCATATATGTGTAAGTGTGAGTGTTAGCGTTATATATTACTACACACACTCTAATCCTAAATCATTCACTCTTCCATCTTGTACCTACACTGTACATATCCTTTACAAACTGTTAGAAAACAAAAACAAAAATCACAAGTATATAACAGCAATATAAGCTACAAACATTTCATAATTGCATTGTGAAACCTAAGGAATGACAACCAATACAATAAAGGCAACTCCTTCAATACAATCCAATTATATTTCCCTAAAAAGGACCCCAAAGTTAATGCTTATACAATGACTATAACAGAGTAAACAGAGATGCATTTCTTGCCACTTGATAATGACAGTTTCATAAGAAAAAGGTTCTGAACTAGCTCAAGTGCATTTGTAATAATTACTTCAACAAAAACACAACAACATTACATTACTTAACAAATGGGAGATTAAAGAAATAGAAATGAAAATGAAGAATAATGCCCTTTGCCCACAAAATTGATAGACTCGCTTACACTACACTATTAATACTGTCACAGAATCACAAGACACTGTCCAAACACCTCACAGCTAGCAAAACACAAGTAGAATACATCTGAAACATTCAGTTGCAAACAAAGGCCGAGCATACCATGGGTATGCTCTCTACTGTACAACACGGTGATCAAGTACAAGCAGCAATAATCACAGATAGCATAACCAACCGTAGGGGATACCAATCATCACCGGTATCAGGATCTTGTATAAATGCTTGGGAAGGAAAATGTAAGCCCTTATAATTGATCAATCATCCATTAACTGATCATACTGTGACATTTGCCCAACATAAGTTGATTAACAGATTTGCTTCTGCACCTCCTACATACTTCTCTTAGATACTCCATGAGCAACATATTAGTTCTCTCACTCTACCCCTGAATTAGCAAATAACAATTTCATCTTTCTTGAACAAACAACAGGAATAAGTAATAAAGGACTAGTCAATCTTCTTTCAACAATCTTCTTCCCTTTGAATACAAAATAAACTTTGCTATCTCCATGATTAATAAATAACAGAGTATTTTCTTAGACTATTCTTCCTCTGTCAAATAAGAATTATCATTTTATCTCCCTTCAAGTAATTAACAAAATAAAGCAAAATAAATTCAAGGTTACCATTTCCTCTTCGACACTTTTTCCCAATGCTTTCTTCCACACTTCCAAATCATTTTCATATCAAAAAGAATGTCATACTCGTCCACTTATTATTGACTGATGTCCAAACGTAATCAGGTAATCATCAATGCTAATGACATTGATTATCATAATGATAGTAATAATAATGATCAAAACTAACTAAATAAGACATGAATAAATAAATAAAAACAACAACAACAAAATCTGTAAGTACAAAGTATATGAATACAAACCTCAAAATAACAATAATCTTTTGTTCTTTACCAAATCTTCTAGAGTATATACAGCATAACGGCCATCAAACACCTCCACCTATTTCACACACAGTAGTAACATTCAAACAATAAAATCAATCTGAAAAGACCGTTATCATCTATGCAAACAGGATGAGAGAGCTAACTACCAAATGCCCACTTTAGCACCGGAAAATAAGAAGACAACCACTGTAATGAGAGTAACACTTTTCCTCCTTCCAAGTTGTGTTTTGAATGTGGAAAGTGTCCCTCCTACAACACTGGCCAAAGCATACATAACGAAAAGGGAAGCACTTCCACAGCAGGGTCCTCTCCAATACACCTCAGTCAACCAAATACATTCGTAAGATGCTGCCCTTATCACAGTCACAGTTAGTATCCTCAACAGGAATTCGAAAAATATACCTAATGTCACCCTAAACTGACACAGATTCATGATCTTGCATCTCTATGTAAGAGCTGCCAAGAAAAAAATTTGTTCATGTATGAATGAAGAAAATTTAAAAAAAAAAAAAAAGGAAATCTAAAGCTATTCTTTATAAACAAATCAGATCGACATTATTTTGTGAGTTATTTCTCTACATGATCGCAAGGGCAATCCTTGGGAGCAGGAGAGCAGTTAGGAGAGAGCTTATGAGGTTGACCGCATGGTTGTCCAAGATGTATGACCCCGATATTGGTATCACTCCATCTCCGGGTCTTTCAACAATCTTTCCATTTGAGTCCATGCCTGAAAGGACCAAGAAATCTGTCAGCACTTTATGAAATGGTTATTCATTCTTAAACTCATATCTCTAAGTCTATTCTTTACTAAAACTTGTATCATAAAATAGTTGCATGGAAAAAGATTATGAAAGTTCAAAAACAATTCATATTACTCCCATCTCATAATTTCAATATATTAGCATAAAAAGCAAGCTGTAAGCAGCTTTTTGTTTGATGTGCTCTTTGAAGCCATGTCAAAACTGAAAGTAAAAATTTCCAGAAATTTGTATGATACATTCAGAATTTAACAGATTTACATGCAGCTTGCTGAAGAAAAGAATTCCTGAATCATTACTGAAATCTTGAGGTAGCAAGATTCTGCCATATCATTCACAATAGATCACTGCTTCTCGATTACCAACTACCATCCACATAAAGTAGATCTTATTCTTGCTCTTGATTCAGTATGCATTTGTGGATTTTGATATCACATTTCTGTCATTCGTCTATCCTGCACAGAATAAAATTAGCCTCAGCTTAAAAAGCCACAGAACAGGGTATCCGTACCTACTTTAAAGGGTAACTTCCTAAAAGCTGAGAAGCCACGCAGCAGCAGGGCATCAAGCCAAACGTACATAATGATATTACTAAAATTGATGACCCACCTAGTTCCATACCTGAGAACTGCATAGTAGCTCCAATCACCGAATCAATGAGACTACCGAGAAGTCCTCCAACTGCCCCTACTATGATTATGGGCCACTGAGCCGGTGCTGAGATCATAACGGGACTTGACACAAACATCAGTAGTGTTAAGTAGTGCCCGATGCCCACTACAAGCCCTCCCAAGAGGCTCATGACGATACCTGAGGTGCTTACAGCTCCATTTGTTCCTGTGAAAGAACAATTTCTATTATACCTGTTATTCATTAAAATTATACATGGTCAATAAAACTTTTTTCCAAATGCTGACTTAGTTCTTATTACAGTTCCATCCATAAGTTAGCCTATTTCAGCCCCAATTTTCAGCTAAATTTATTCCAGCATGTAAATAATTCCTTCATTTTTTGAAAGACATTTCAAGCTAAAAAAGCAAAATTGTTTTTATCTTGACAGTGATAAGAACAATAAAATCACCGTGGATATTTCAGTAGTTATGTGGATAATATATGAAAAACTAATTTAGATATAAGTTGCACAGAATAAAAATATGAATTTTTTGGTACATATGGAATTATGATAGGTCATTTAGTTAATACAGTGAGAAGACAAATTATTTAGACAAATTATTTAGAGGTCATATCATTTTAACCCTCTTCCTTATTTGCTAACAAAGAATTTAACAGTATGAACATATTAACTTAATCATTAGCTGATTTTACTCATAGGGAACTGATACAAAAGACGAACACTAAACTTACAACAATGAACAATTAACTGGCATCAGACAATACATATCCACTTGTAAAAACAACTGCATTAGATTTGCATGACAGATAAAGAAAAAAAAAAAAAAAAAATTGACACCAGGTAACTATATAGATACACATTCTTATACACACAAAGGTTCCACAAGTGCCTCATTCCAACAAGCGTAAGTTTTTTTTTTATTTCAATTACTACTGTTATAACATTAAGAACCTTTATAAAGTAAATAATAGAAACAAAAACTTCCAAAAAATTCAAGGAATAATTTTAATAAGTGAGGTCAGGCAGGATTAGTGCCTTCCTGAGTGACTTAAGTACTTATAGAGCCATCAGTGTATGAAAAATAATAACAACAATATTAAATCTTAATCACACCTTATAGTGCATGTTCCCAATAAATAACAACAACAATAAATCTTAATCACACCTTATAGTGCATGTTCCCAATAAATAACAACAACAATAAATCTTAATCACACCTTATAGTGCATGTTCCCAACATCAAAGAGTTAAAAGAAGAAAATGTGTTTTTTCCTAAACTGGCTCTTGACACAAGAAACCAAAGGATAATCATGAAACACAAGAGTACATACCACGTGGTACGGGCTGAAGAGACGTAATAAGTACAGGTTCTCCGGAACTCATGACTGCCCCTAACTCAGAGGCCCATGTGTCACCGTTGCAACATGCCAGTGCACCTGCAATAGGTATTAATTATGATAGCAGTTCATTCGGTAGCATAATATATTATTTATTATTTCCTTTTATTTATCTCTTGATTTGAAGAATTATTGTTATTGCTTCTCCTCATCTGTCTATCTGCCTTTTAGATGTAATACTATAAACTGTTATTTTCAGCCTTTTAAAAAAGATATTTGGCTATATGGGATGGCCAAAGTGACTAAGTTCAATGCTGACACTGCAATTATTTCTTGCTGTTGTAAAAGTACTATTCTCTATGAAGTGCTAATGTACAGTACTCCAATTTTGCTCTGAAATTTTCTATATGTATATTTTCTGAAAAGTGACCAGCATTTGTGTTTCTCTTTAATCCATAGTGTAGTATATTGCCACCAAGAGTACTCTGTGTTCTCGAAATTTGCAGGCTTGCTTTTTTTCTTTATCCAGAATTAACCAGACAGCAAAGTCATCCTGGTATCTGATATACTTCTCTGTAAATACATCTGTATCTGAAGGCATGTGCGTCCAAAGGTCTTCTCAGACCAGTTGCCAGAAAATGTGTTTACTATTTTGTTAGTTTAAACTTTTATCAGTAATATATTAATACATACTATCTCATAACTATAATGAACATATTGATGATAATGCTATAGATGAGAATTTAAACTAATTATGCATTTAATAGTACACCTATACTCATATTTCTAAATATGGAAACTAAAGCATTATATCAACACTAAAATTGAGTTCATATTTCTTAGAAAAAAAAATCAGAATGTTAGTTATAGCATATACAAGTAAAATAAATATCTACATCATATCTTCTATGCCCATATGTTGTTAAAAAATAATGAGCCAAAAATATTCCAAATCAAAAGGATACAAATAATATTCAGAAGCAAAATCTATCAAGCCAAGGTAACTTTTCTTATCTAATTATATCAATCAGCGATTTCACAAAGAAAAAAACATTATCGTTACAGACTAAAAAATGTCAGAGAAATGAAAAGGCAATTAAAAAAAACACGAACTCCACCAAAAACACTACATGACAGCAGAGTATTTGTTCTAACTCTCATAAATTGCACCAAAGCCAAATAAACTGTAATTCATATAAATTGCACTCATTGAACTCACCAAGAATAGCAATGCTAAGCCAGGAGCAACGGTATTTGTACACAAGGTCTACTGGGTTTTCTCCGCACCCACAGTCCACGATGAAGAGCCAGGCCAGTAAGCTTGCAACTCCACCATTGCAAACCACTTGTACCCAGTTTCGTTCACCTCCTGCAAAAACAGGTACAAGTATCTTTTATTTTTATCTTTATTTTCCTACCTACAAAAACTAATTACTTATTAA
>NC_091561.1:39256765-39259265 GCF_042767895.1 Penaeus vannamei
AACCGAAGCAGATACCACCACCACCCTCCCACGACCCACCACCACCACCACCAAAACACCCCACACCCCCAAACCGAAGCAGATACCACCACCACCCTCCTACGAACGGATCCCCCCCCCCATCCACCTACCACCCACCACCCACGGACAGAGCTTTCAAGGAAGACATCCCACCAGGACCCCTACTCACCGCAGACGGCGCCGCTGAAGGAGAGGGAGCGGCGAGCGAGGCCCCACCAGGCGACGAGCAGCGGAACCAGCGTCGCGCCCAACCACCTGCTCGGCTCAATCACTTCCACTGCAGGAGGAGAGTAAATTAATTAGATTATCTAATTAGATTCATTAGTACTTTAATTAGATTAATTAGATTATGTCATTAGGGCATAGGGTGCATGGGTAGGCAGTCACTTCCGCTGTGGGGGGGGCGTAAATTAATTAGATTATGTCATTAGGGCATAGGGTGGAAGGGTAGGCAGTCACTTCCACTGTCTGTATTTATCTGTCTGTCTACCTGTCTGTATTTATCTGTCTGTCTACCTGTCTGTATCTACCTGTCTGTATCTATCTGTCTGTGTCTACCTGTCTGTGTCTACCTGTCTGTGTCTACCTGTCTGTGTCTACCTGTCTGTGTCTACCTGTCTGTGTCTACCTGTCTGTGTCTACCTGTCTGTGTCTACCTGTCTGTGTCTACCTGTCTGTGTCTACCTGTCTGTGTCTACCTGTCTGTGTCTGTCTGTCTGTGTCTGTCTGTCTGTGTCTGTCTGTCTGTGTCTGTCTGTCTGTGTCTGTCTGTCTGTGTCTGTCTGTCTGTGTCTGTCTGTCTGTGTCTGTCTGTCTGTGTCTGTCTGTCTGTATCTGTCTGTCTGTCTGTATCTGTCTGTCTGTATCTGTCTGTCTGTATCTGTCTGTATCTGTCTGTCTGTATCTGTCTGTCTGTATCTGTCTGTCTGTATCTGTCTGTCTGTATCTGTCTGTCTGTATCTGTCTGTCTGTATCTGTCTGTCTGTATCTGTCTGTCTGTATCTGTCTGTCTGTATCTGTCTGTCTGTATCTGTCTGTCTGTATCTGTCTGTCTGTATCTGTCTGTCTGTATCTGTCTGTCTGTATCTGTCTGTCTGTATCTGTCTGTCTGTATCTGTCTGTCTGTATCTGTCTGTCTGTATCTGTCTGTCTGTATCTGTCTGTCTGTATCTGTCTGTCTGTATCTGTCTGTCTGTATCTGTCTGTCTGTATCTGTCTGTCTGTATCTGTCTGTCTGTATCTGTCTGTCTGTATCTGTCTGTCTGTATCTGTCTGTCTGTATCTGTCTGTCTGTATCTGTCTGTCTGTATCTGTCTGTCTGTATCTGTCTGTCTGTATCTGTCTGTCTGTATCTGTCTGTCTTTATCTGTCTGTCTTTATCTGTCTGTCTGTATCTGTCTGTCTGTATCTGTCTGTCTGTATCTGTCTGTCTGTATCTGTCTGTCTGTATCTGTCTGTCTGTATCTGTCTGTATCTATCTATCTGTATATATCTGTCTATATCTGTCTGTCTGTCTGTCTATTTATCTGTCTGTCTGTCTATTTATCTGTCTGTCTGTATATTTATCTGTCTGTCTGTCTATTTATCTGTCTGTCTGTCTATTTATCTGTCTGTCTGTCTATTTATCTGTCTGTCTGTCTCTCTGTCTGTGTCTACCCGAGTGCAACGGTTTTACATTAAAATCATATGTAAAACCATTACCAAACAGCTGTCGAATTCCGTCTCCTCCTCCCTGACATGGCCAACCTCGCCATTTAAGTCGGCAACGCTTCTGAAAATTCATTCTCTCTCCCTCTCCCTCTCCCTCTCCCTCTCTCTCTCTCTCTCTCTCTCTCTCTCTCTCTCTCTCTCTCTCTCTCTCTCTCTCTCTCTCTCTCTCTCTCATTTTCTCTCTCTCTCTCTCTCTCATTTTCTCTCTCTCTCTCTCTCTCATTTTCTCTCTCTCTCTCTCTCTCATTTTCTCTCTCTCTCTCTCTCTCTCATTTTTTCTCTCTCTCTCTCTCTCTCATTTTCTCTCTCTCTCTCTGTCTCTCTGTCTCTCTCTCTGTCTCTCTCTATTTCCCTCTTTTCCTCTTTTCCTCTTTTCCTCTTTTCCTCTTTCCCTCTCTCCCTCTCTCCCTCTCTGTCTTGGAGAGAAAGGCCAATTTAGATACCTTTATTTCATCAAAGTTATTAACATGGTCTTTACACTCAACAAATGAAAAGAAAAGACCACGTAAGATATATCTAATTGAGTATAATTACCTAGAAGAGATTTCAAAGCGATCTTCACACCAACAAACCAAAAGCAAAAGACCAGCCAAGACAATAATTCCACAAACTTGGAAGAGGGAGAATGCTAATAGGAATGTCCGGCCGGTTTCCCCTCCCCCCCCTCCCGCCCCTCCCCTCCCCCCAACTTCTGCCACCCCCGTCCCCTTCCCCCCTTCCCCCCTTCCCCCGCCCCCGTCCCCGTTCTTTTCCTATCTCAGTTACACCT
>NC_091561.1:39271765-39274265 GCF_042767895.1 Penaeus vannamei
TCGTACAAAAGGATAAAACGTTTGGTATAACCCCGTCGGTACCAATGACAGATTTTTTTAACTCATGAAATATTCAACATCCTTATGCACTCCCTCAGTGACTGCTTACTCACGTTGGAGATTATGAAACAGGTAAATCGTATTTTTTTTTTCATCTTTCTCTTTCCTCCAATTCTCTACTGTCTTGTTCTATTTTTTTCTTTTTTTTCTCACTCTTTCGCTCTAGGTTTGTCTGTTATCTCTTTCCTTTCTTTCTTTCGTTCGCTCTTGTTCTCTCTTATTCTCTTTTTAAAGCTTTCTGTTTCGCTTTAACTCAGTCTCTCTCACTCACTCTCTCTCTCTCTCTCTCTCTCTCTCTCTCTCTCTCTCTCTCTCTCTCTCTCTCTCTCTCTCTCTCTCTCTCTCGCTCTCGCTCTCGCTCTCTCTCTCTCTCTCTCTCTCTCTCTCTCTCTCTCACTCTCTCTTCCTATCTCTCTCTCTCTCTCTCTCTCTCTCTATCTCTCTCTCTCTCTCTCTCTCTCTCTCTCTCTCTCTCTCTCTCTCTCTCTCACTCACTCTTCCAATCTCTCTCTCTCTCTCTCTCTCTCTCTCTCTCTCACTCACACTCTTCCTTATCTTATCTAGCTATCAGTCTATCTGTTTATCTATCTACTTATCTATCTGCGTCTATCTATATTCTTACCCATCGATCTGCACGTTCATCTATCCAGTTATCTATCCCTCTTTACCCATCTTTCCAAACGTTTGTCAACATATATATTTACCTTTGTTATCTAGCATAATTTGCACTTGCAGAGATATCCCCGGTTTACAAATATCATATTGCATAATTTTCACGCAATTTGTATTTTAGATCTAAAGGGGTAAAGTGTGTATCATCTTTTGTGAAAAATTAGTAAATTCGATAGATAATGACTATATATGGTAGGAAATTGATAGATAAAAGGGGAAAAAATGAGACAAGAAAATGTATGTAGAACCATGATCACTCTCTTTCTCTTTCTCTTTCTCTCTCTCTCTCTCTCTCTCTCTCACTCACACTCTCTCTTCTATCTGCAAACCACCTCCTCCTCCTTCCCTGTTTTTGTCCTTTCCAATATCTATATAGGTTTCTCACTACCTCCTTCCCCTCTCTTTATTAGCCTGCTTCTATATCTTCATTTATTTGGCCATCTCTCTTTATCATCTACATGCATATTTCTCGGTCCTTGTCTCTCTCCCTCTCTTTCTAGATATCTCACTATCTCTCTTCTTCCTCCTCCTCTGTCTATATTTATTTAGGTACCTTTCTGTCTATCTAGATATCTCCTTTTCAGTCTATCTATTCCACTGTTTATTTAGGCATCTCATTATCTCTTGATCTGTCTAGATGTATCTCTCTCTCTCTCTCTCTCTCTCTCTCTCTCTCTCTCTCTCTCTCTTGCTCGCTCGCTCTCTCTCGCTCTCTCTCTGTCTCTCTCTCTCTCTCTCTCTCTCTCTCTCTCTCTCTCTCTCTCTCTCTCTCTCTCTCTCTCTCTCTCTCTCTCTCTCTCTCTCTCTCTCTCTCTCTTCTATCTGCAAACCACCTCCTCCTCCTTCTCTGTTTTTGTCCTTTCCAATATCTATATAGGTTTCTCACTACCTCCTTCCCCTCTCTTTATCAGCCTGCTTCTATATCTTCATTTATTTGGCCATCTCTCTTTATCATCTACATGCATATTTCTCGGTCCCTGTCTCTCTCCCTCTCTTTCTAGATATCTCACTATCTCTCTTCTTCCTCCTCTCTCTGTCTATATTTATTTAGGTACCTCTCTGTCTATCTAGATATCTCCTTTTCAGTCTATCTATTCCACTGTCTATTTAGGCATCTCATTATCTCTTGATCTGTCTAGATGTATCGTTCTCTCTCTCTCTCTCTCTCTCTCTATCTATCTATCTATCTATCTATCTATCTATCTCTCTCTCTCTCTCTCTCTCTCTCTCTCTCTCTCTCTCTCTCTCTTTCTTTTTTCTCTCTCTCTATCTCATCTATCTCTCTTTCTTTCTTTCTTTCTTTCTCTCTTTCTCTCTCTCTCTCTTTCTCTCTCTCTCTCTCTCTCTCTCTCTCTCTCTCTCTCTCCTCTTCTCTTTTCTTCTCTTCTCTTTTCTTCTCTTTTCTCTCTCTCTCTCTCTCTCTCTCTCTCTCTCTCTCTCTCTCTCTCTCTCTCTCTCTGTCTTCCAGTCGTGGTGTATCTCTTGTAGAAGTAGGACGTTTATAGTGCTATCCTCAGGCGTGAGCTACCCCGAATCCTGTGTTTACCCCCCCCCCCCCCCCTCTGTCCTCGGGCAGGGAGCGGGTCACCTCCTCCCAAGTTTCCATCACTTCTCATACGGTGAGAAAGGGGTAATGAGTGATAGATGCGTAGACACGGCTGACAATGAGAATGGATGCGAGCGGGAGAAGAGGAAGAAGAACGACGGAAACGAAGCAGCAGCCCAGAACGTTGCCGGTGTGAACGGCAGGAAGCGACTGCTATTTCCA
>NC_091561.1:39289265-39291765 GCF_042767895.1 Penaeus vannamei
GAGAGGAGGAGGGAGGGAGGGGAGGAAAGAGAAAAAAAGATGAGGAGAAGAGGAAGGAGGGAAAAGGAAGGGATAAAAAAGAAGAAGGAGG
The DNA here is from genome assembly GCF_042767895.1 of Penaeus vannamei. NCBI lineage: Eukaryota > Metazoa > Arthropoda > Malacostraca > Decapoda > Penaeidae > Penaeus > Penaeus vannamei. The sequence continues at coordinate 39,289,357 of NC_091561.1, forward strand.
TGACGGAGGAAAAGAAGAGAAGGAGAAGGAGGAGAAAAAAGAGGAGGAGGAAAGGGGGCGAAAGAAGGGATAAAGAAAAGAAGGAGGAAGAGGAGAAGGAGAAAGGGTGGGGAGGAGGACGAGGAAGAGAAAAAGAGGAGGAAGGAGAAGGGTGGGGAGGAGGAGGAGGAAGAAAAAGAGGAGGAAGAAGGGGTAAAAGAAGGGTAAGGGAGGAAGAGGAGAAGGAGAAGGGGGAGGAGGAGGAGGAGAGAAGAAAAAAAAGGAGGAGTGAAAGGGAGAAAGAAAGGGATAAAAGAAGGAGGAAGAGGAGGAAGGAGAAGGGGGGAGGAGGAAGAGAAGAAAGAGAGGAGGAGGAAAGGGAGAAAGAAGGGATAAAAAGAAGAAGAAGGAAGAGAGAGGAGAGGAGAAAGGGGGAGGAGGAGGAGGAGAGAAAGGAGGTGGAGGAGGAGGAGAAAGAAAGAGGAAGAGGAAGAGTGGGAGAGTGAAGGAGGAGGAAGAAGAAAGAAAGACGAAGAAGAGGAAGAGAAAAGAGAGGAGGAGGGGAGGCGGAGAAGATAAGTGGTAAAGGAGGAAGGAGTGAGAAAGAGAGGGAGGAGTAGGAGAAGAAGAAATAAGAGGAGGAGGAGAAGCAATAGCAGAAGGTGGATGATGATGATGATGGATAGTAATGATAATAAAAATGATGAGCAGAAGGGAAGAGAAGAGAGAAGGAGAATGAAATAGGAGAAGGAGGAGGAAGAGAAAAGAGGAGGATAATTGTGAGGAGAAGAAAACGGAGAAAAAAAAGAGGAGGAGGAGGAGTAGGAAAAAGAGAAGAAGGAAAAAGGACTAAGAAGATAGCAAAAATACGAGGAGACGAGGAGGAGAGAAAATGAGGAGAGAGAAATGAAATAGCGGAGTGAGAATGGAAATACGAGGAAGGAGTAAAGAGGAGGGAACGGGAAAAGGATTAGGAAGAGGACGAGGAGGTGGTAAGCGCTGTGAAGGGTGGGGAAGTATGAGAGGATTGGCAGGAGGAGCAGAGAAGGAGAAGAGGAAAAGCAAGGGGAGAAAGAGAAGAGAGGAAAGAGGCAGAAAGTGATGTTATGAACCTCCTTCTTCTTTCTTACCTCCCTCCTCTTCCTCCTCCTTTCTCTATTCTTCTTCTTCTCCTCCTCCACTCCCTCCTCCACCCTTCCCTCCTCCTCTTCCTCATTCTTCTCCTCCTCTCTCTCCTTATTCTCCTCCTTCTCTTCCCCCTACTCATCATCATCATTCTCCTCCTCATTCTCCTCTTCTTCTTCCTCCCTCCTCCCCCAACTCCTCCTCCTCCTCCTCATCATCATCATCATCATCATCATCATCATCCTCATCCCTTCTTTTTTCTTGTTCTTGTTCTTCAATCTTCTTTTCCTCCTCCTCCTCATCATCATCATCATCATCATCATCATCATCATCATCATCATCATCATCCTTCTTCTTCTTCTTCTTCTCATCCTCCCCTCATCATCATCCCTCTCTTTCTTCTTCTTCTCGTCCTCGTCCTCGCCAAATTGCTTCCTCCTCCTCTTCCTCTTCTTCATCTTCTTCTTCTTCCTCCTCCTCTTCCTCTTCTTCCTCCTCCTCGTCCTCCTCCTTTTCTTCATCTTCCCCCTCCTCCTCCTCCTAGTCCTCTTCCTCCTCCTCTCTCTCCTCTCCTCTTCCTCCTCCTCCTCCTCCTCTTCCTCCACCTCCTCTTCTTCCTCCTCCTCCTCCTCCTTTTCCTCCTCCTCCTCTTCCTCCTCCTCTTCCTCCTCCTCCTCTTCCTCCTCCTCCTCTTCCTCCTCCTCCTCCTCCTCCTCCTTCTCTACAGAATAAAGTGAGTACTAATGCCCAGCAGCGAACACACTGATAATAAAAAAAAATAACTTTTATCATTTAATTCATAATCTAATTAATAGTTAGACGTTATTTCTGTCTCTGTAAAGTATTGATAAATAACGAAACTGTAATCGTCGCAGATCATAATTTAATGAATTAGTCATCATGAAATTTACAAGTTTGTAATGAAATTCAGGCGACATCTGGAATAACCTTCATTTGAAATTACCGCGTCCGATTATGTGCATGACTAGCAACTATCTCTAAGAATATCTAGAAAAAAAAGCACGAGCCAACAACTTCAGTGATTATAATCGCTGAGGAAGCATTATTAATCGAGATAAAATCAATATTTAGTCATGTAATTGCTTGAGATAAAATCAATCATTTCTCTATTACCATGGCGATAAAAAGACGACGCTTGGGAACAAGGACGAAAACGATCTTTTAAAAGGACAGGGACACAGGTGGAAAAAAAGCTATTTCTTTTTTTTTTTAAGAAATCCATAATGCTGTATAGGTTATGAAGTCCGTACTGAGTATATGCTAAAAAATACATACTAATATGTA
>NC_091561.1:39296765-39301659 GCF_042767895.1 Penaeus vannamei
AGGAGAGGGAATGTGCGTATAGTTGGAGTTGAAGGGGGTGCGTTGGGTGTTGGGAGGAAGTAGGAAAGTGGTGTGGGGGAATATTAGTGGTAGGAGGATGTATATCCGGAAGGAATGGATAGTTGGAGCTGAAGGGGATGTGTTGTCTGGGGAGGGATTAGGAGGAGGGTGTTGGTGTGCTATGAGAGTAAGAGGGGGGATGGATTTCAGGAGGATGGATATCGGTGGTGGACGGAATTGAGGGGGTTAAGAGTTGTGCTGAGAGGAGGTAGGTGGAAGGGATGTTGGGGGGGAAATTATAGTTGGTTGGAGGGGGTATGGATATCAGCAATCCCCACTTCAAGTGTGGAGAGGGAGCATGAGTTATAGGGTTTTGTATCTCAAGCTTTTATAGCTTTGGATGTCTTCCCTAGTTTCTGCAGTGGAGTTGGTTGGAGGTTTTGTGGGACAAATGTTTTCTTATGAGGGGGCAGGAGACTGGTGTCTGAGGAGTAAAAAGGGTAAAGATAGGTGGAGGCGAGTGTGCTGCAGGGGAAGAAAGGGGTGGAACGTTTAGTCTGTCTACTGCAGGTAGTTCAGGGAGGGAGAGGGGATGGTGTTGGGGCTGTAGTTGAGATTGGAGCTGTGGCTGAGATTGGGGTGTCTGGATTTAGAGTGGCAAAAGAATTTTATTGGGGGAGGTTGAATGTAGAAGTGGAGACTTGAGGTGGAAGGGGAGGGCTAGAGCGAGCGACATTCCTGGAGTAGGGAGTATAAGAGAAACCTTGTCGGCGTGCTTCCTGTCTGGCTTCGCGTATAGTGAGACCATTTTTGTTTCTGAGAGCTGCTACCTCAGACTCGAACTTGTAGGTGGGACAGCCTCTATCAAATACATTATGGGGGCCGCCGCAGTTAGCACATGTGCGTGTTTGTGCAGGGCAGTTTGATCTGGTATGACCGGGTTGGGCACAAGAGGGCACCGGTCTGTGGAGCGGCAGTGTTTGGCAGGATGTCCAAATCGCCAACAATTTGACATTGACGGGGAGGAGGGTTTGAACCGCCGGATTGTGAACAAGGAGGGATTATCTACCTGTGCTGGGAATACGAACGGGCAGGGGTCATGTGAACTGAAAGTAATTTTGGCAATGTTGGTGGGTTTCTTCCCGATGACCTCTAGGAGGAATGGAGTAGCAATGTACTGATATCACGTCCTGGTCTTTGAGGCAGCCGAGCAAAGTCTTCTCCACAGTATGACTAATCTTTGGTATCGACTGGGCAGTTTGCTGAGGGAGATAGAACAGTTCCGGTACAAGTATTAAGAGATGGATGTGGTTCTGCAGGGATGGGGTTACAAGAGAGATCAAGTTAGGTTTGGTAATGCTATAGTTTCAGCTTCCAGATCTGACTGTTACGAGATGGGAGAGATCGCGTCGGGTACGGAAAGGGACTCTTGCCTACATGTTTTTTGGAAACATTGTTGAAAAAGGAGAGAAGAGTGTTGCCTGAGTGAGGGCTGTGGGGGGGGATCTGAAAAATCGGTCCCATTTAGCTGGGCTAAATAGAGTCGTTAAGATATTTGTAGGGTTGGTGACGACAGTAGAAAGACGGGGAGTGTGTGTGAAGCAGGAGTGTTGTTGAAGGTGGTAGTATTACAGAGAGATGGAGAATAAGGCTGTAAGGTAGTAATAAGGGGAGGTTGGGGTGTTTGATGAAGAAGGTTGTAGGGGTAGAGTTGATAAATTTGAGGAAGTTGGGAGGGTAGGAATGTCTTCTGGAGATTGAGTCTCTGCTCGTGGTGGGTAATGCACTAGTAGGCATTGAGAAGGGGGTGGTAGTGGTTCAGTATTAAAGTCGTGGTCAAAGGAGAGCCTGGGGTCGGGAGCCAGTGGGGCTATTTGATGAAGGGGACAAGCCTCATTTGCCCCCTAATGAGGGACATTACATCTTCATTACTGGCCATGGGAAGCCTTGATTATGTGAAAGGACATAAACAGTCCACCCCAATGTTCGGTGCCCTGTAGGGGGTAAGAAGGCTAAACTCGATGGAAATCTAGGGAGTACTGTGCCCATGGTTCCACCATGCCGTTCAGGACTGGCATTGAGGTCAAGCCTTTCATCCTTTCAACATGGCTCTGCCACCTTAGGAAGTAGATAGTAGAAGGGGGTTGGAGGAAAGGGATGGAAACAAAAAGCTGGAGGGGGGAAGAGACCATGCAAAATTAGTTGAGTCAAGGGAGCTGGGAGCCCCTGCGATGAGCGGACATCCCTGCATTTTGGTCTCAGTCTCCTAAAGCCCCACCGACAACAGGGGGAACAAGGGATTGGGTGTGTGTGTGGGGGGAAAAAGGAAAAGGGGAAGAACAAAAGACAGTGCAATATTGATTGAAGAAGCCAATATCAGGGCTCAAGATTGGAAAGCTCTTTAGCACTGGGCCTCAGATCTGTCTTCAATAACAGGCAATGGAGTTAGGGATATTCACAGAATATCATTAGGTTATTAGACTGTATGTAAGAATCCCAACTGAAGGCATTTTGAATGTATCCAACAAATACAACAGGAAATACTCCTTGTCAAATACATAATACTCTTAAAGAAAACAGAGAAGGGATTAAATAAATCAAGGACATCTATAAATGCACAATATATTTGGTAATACAGTACTTTGATTTTGAGGATAATAGTGTAAAACATATAAAATTCCTAGCCATACATCATAATGACTACAGTATCTGCAAATAAAGATAAATTAATCTCTTATATGTTTTTCCTCTCATCAAATGCCATGATCGGTAAAACTTCAGACAGGTTCTACTAACATGACTTGTGAGAAGCCGACAAACACATATCACCTATGCATTCATGACCACAATATTTCACAAGGGATGGTCAAAGTGCAATGCACCAACCAAGAACCAAGAGCAAACAACTTATTCAATGCATTATATGTAACCTATCTCTGAGGGCGCTTTAATTAATGTACAGGTACACAGTAGTTACAAAATTTTCCACAATTTATGGCGCACTATGATTACAAGTGCACTGAGCGATGCTCGAGTCCAATGGGAAAAAAAATGTCACTAAGGCCTCTACGAACAGGAATATGTAGATGAGAGAGAAATGGAAAGGAAAATAAATATGTTACAATGCCAGATGATTCCTTGTCAAACTATTTACACACAAAATAAGCTATGATACATATAGACATGAAGAGAGAATATAAAGGAACTTTAGCCTATGAACAAGATTTCAAGGGAAAATATCGTCAACCTGGATATTGTATGTCAACACAAGATTTAAATATCTGAACACACTCTGAGACTCAAGTTAAAAAGGAAAGAAAAACACAGCTGGTTTCCTTTAACAGGGAACTAAATTCTTAAAGATTCAAGAGCAGGTACAGACTAATTTAAAAACAAGCTTATTTTTTTTACATTATTTTTATTTTTTAGATGGTCCTTTTTTCATCTCTTATTTCTTTGCTGAAATTTTGTAACACTATCAAATCTATTACTTTATTTACTGGAAATCAAATCAGCTGTTATTGCATCTACTTCTAGTATTAAATGAAACGTGGCCTTTTTTTCCATACATTTGTGAACACTTAATAGAAAAATCACACAGTGCCGATGACCAAACCAATTGGAATGACATGGTTAACAGTAAGAGGAGGAAACAGATAATAAAAGAATCAAGTAATCACTTTCACACTTCAATAAGAAAAAAGATGAATAAATAAATAAATAAACAAATAAAAATAATAACAATAATAACAATCATAAAAAAACCCTAGCCACTATCAACCACTATCATAAATTTTGTCTTTATGTGCCAGATATACTGACCGCACAAAAACTATATTTTAACATCCAACAAGGGACATGATATCGCTCAAATATTTAGGAATTACACTTGTATCAACAGTCTGAGAAATCCAAGCAACATTCTTACAAAATTATAATAATTATAATTTTGTGATCATACAAATCACAAATATATTATGATTAAGCTATACAGATTATACAAAATATATATGATTAGGAAAAATTCTCTTTTACACAGTGTTCTTCATTTTTTTTTCTTTCTTTCTTTTCTTTACTGAATGAGGAATAAGGGTTTAAAATCATCTCATTAACTCTATGTTGGGATAGAGGGAAAAAAATTCTAAATATATATAACAAACTTTTCCTTCTTTAAAAAACCCACTTTACAATAACCCATAAAGTTAAACTGGAGCTACTTCAAACTGCGGTAAAACACAAAAAAAAGAGCCCTCTGCCCCCTTCGAAATCCAAGGACTGATCGTCATGAGTGAGCAGGCTGTAAACCCCCTCGGAGGCTCTTTTCTCTTAAGACTTAACACTTTTCTTTTTCATATTAAGCCTCTCCACATATTAACCAAAGGAACCTCAAAATACTCGTCTCTGCTGGCCCATCTCCCACAGATGGGCATTCATCTTATGGCCATGATGGGAAAAATTGGTGCGAACATGAAATCAATGCAGACAGTGTAAGCCCATGAAATCAATGCAGACAGTGTAAGCTCAAAGTCAATAGTAGGTCTAAGTAATATCAAATACTAAGCATTCTGTGCTACACTGCAAAACACAAAAAAAATCTCAACTGCTGTTTGAAGTGCCTTACTTGTCCATGCAGAATTTTACCCATTTATGTAATTTCCAAATTAACATCATTTTACAAAATAATACATACTTTTACATATCAGTAAAGTAATGTGCATGTGTGTATATATGTATATTTTATGTGTATATGCATGTATGCGCGCACGTGCACACACATGCACGCACGCAAGCACCAACCCAACCACCCACCCACCCACACACACACAAACACACAATCTCACACACACACACAATTACTGAAACAGCATTTTTTCTTATAATAATAAAATCTAAA